>NC_092382.1:35853796-36153796 GCF_030028105.1 Mobula birostris | reverse complement strand
AGCTCAGACACGGGATCAGGAATTGAATTGAATTGACTTTATTTCTTACATCCATCAGGAGTAAAAATCTTTACATTACGTCTCCATCTAAATGTGCAACGTGCAATCATAGTAATTTATAATAGTTTATAATAAATAAAACAGACAATGTAATATAGAGTACACTCAAATCAATGTGAGTTCATCAGTCTGACGGCCTGGTGGAAGAAGCTGTCCCGGAGCCTGTTGGTCCTGGCTTTTATGTTGCTGTACCGCTTCCCGTATGGTATCAGGAGAGTGACAGTGATGTGATTTCCTGTGTCACGGGTACAGACAGTCATCTCAAGTGAGGAGTTTGTGTGGAGATGCAGCTTCCCTGGAGATGGAGGAAAGAGGACACTTTGTAATGTTGTGAAGGGACCTGTCTCCACCACCACCTCGGGCAGTGTGTTCCAGATTTCAGCTACGCTCTGAGTGAAACATCACTTCCTCAGATCCCTCTAAACCTCTTCGTCCTCTGTTTAAATCTGTGCCCTCTGATCAGTGACACCTCTGTCCCAGGATCGTGGCCGACATGGGCATCAGTGAGGCCTTTGACAAGGTTCAGCATGGTAAGTTGCTGTGGAAAGTTAGATCACATGGGATCCAGGGAGAGCTGGCTAACTGGATGCACAGTTGTCTTGATGGTAGGAAGCAGAGAGTGATGGTGGGAGGCTGTTTATTGGACTCAAGGCCCGTGCCTAGTGATATTCCCCAGGGTTACACCCCATTGCTATCATTATTCATTGATATTTAATTTTATTTGCATTTACACAGTTTGTTGAATTCTATGCTCTACTTGATCTTTCACTGATCCTGTTACTATTCTATAGATTTGCTAAGTGTTCCTGTTGGATAAATGACCTCAGGGTTGTATGTGGTGACATATGTACTCTGATAATAAAATTCGTTTTGAACTTTGAACATTGCTACTTGTCATCTAAATCAATAATTTGGTTGAGAACTACAGGGTATGGATAGTAGGTTTGCAGCAAGTAAATTCAAACAAGTACCTTTTCTGAAAGATATTAAGTATAAACTCTCTGCTCTGTTTCCCTCTCCGCACTCGACCACCCCCTCCCCTTATTGCCTCCCTCTCTGCCCCGTCCGCCCTCTCAGCCCCACATTAGAGATAAGTTCAGTGTCGGCATTGACTAGAAGGGCCAAAGGGCCTGTTTCAGTGCAGCTGGGCTCTGTGACTCTAATAATATTCTGATTTGTAATTTCCACAGTCACTGCTTTGCTGCCAATGGCTGAACCCAGAAATTTACACAAACAAGAATTGAAAGACTCTTAGCTGGCTACAGAAAGCGTTTACAAGCTGTGATATTTGCTAAAGGGTGTGTTACTAAGTACTGACCATGCAGGGTGCCCAAACATTTGCGTCGGGCCCTTTTCCTTTTTTGTTATTTTCAAACTGTAAAAGATGGAAATAAAAAAGTAATCTTGCATAAGATATTAAAGAAATGTGTCATATTTAACTTCATGCCTTTTGGAAATCAGGTCATCTTTTACTCACTTAGCTATTCACAGTAACAGAAATTTTGACCAGGGGTGCCCAAACTTTTGCACGCCACTGTATATATCCTGTGCCTTCCGAATTGCTGCCAGAAATTACTGCCATTGCTGCTCTGTTTTCATCCTTGCCCATGTTCTTTTCAAATCAATTTTGACCAATTTTTCTTTCATGCCTCTCTAATTCTCTTTATTTCACATCTGACTTTAGCTTCTCCTTCTCTAATGTCAGGGTGAATTTGATCGTATTAAGATCACTTGCCCCTAAGGTTTCTTTGAACAAAAGTGACCTAATTAATTCCGGTTCATTACAACACCCAATCCAGAATAGCTGATCCCCAAGTGGTCTCAACCATGAACTGCTCTAAAAAAGCATCTTGTAGGCATTCGAGGAATTCCTCCTCTTGAGACCAACACCATCCTAATTTTCCTAATCACCTGCATGACAATCCCCCATGACTATTGTAACATTGCCCTTTTGGCACACATTTTCTAACTTCCATTGTAACTTGTGGACCACATACTTACTACTGTTTGGAGGTCTCTGTACAATTCCCATCAGGGATTTTTTTTTTTTTTTTTTTTACATGTGCTGTTCCTTAATTCTATCCACAGATTCCACACATTCCAACCTTATGCCAACTCTTTCTACTGATTCTATTTACTATTTTACCAACACAGCCACACATCCCACCACCAGCTTGTTCTTTCAAGAAGCATGTAAGTATCTGGGAAACAAGTGGACGTGCAGATGCTAGAAATCTAGAGAACTACACACAAAGTGCTGAAGGATCTCAGCACGTCAGGCAGCATCTATGGATGGGAATCAACATTTCCAGCCAAGACCCTTCAGCGGGACTCTTGACACCCACGTATCTGGAATATCAACAAGCAAAGAAAATAGAAAGTAGTGCGAAATAGGGAGAACCTTTGTCAAAATTTAGTTCAAGACTTAAAAAAACCTGCCAAACAGAGCTCAATAGTTAACAAATACAACAAAGGCAATAAACACTTTCATCAATACCGACATTGACTTTTTTATATATAAAAATATCTTTGTCCCATTTCAATCAGTAAAATTAAGAAAGATCCAGAACTGATATGACAGCTTTAGAAAAGACTATTTACACTCAGACTCAGTTAGATTAACACTACCTCGGACAGGAGGAGGAAGGGGAATAACACACATGGAAAAAAAATCACACAAGTCAGATAAAACTTCTAAGTATATATTTTCATCAAAAATGAACAGTATTCATTGCTCCATGTGTGTATATGCAATCGTGGTAAGAAATACAGACCAGAAAACTTAAATGAGAGGCTAACTCAGAAATGAATCATCACTATGGAAGAAAACATTAACCAGTGGAATGAGTACGACCCTCCATGGGAGAAATCCCAATGACCTGAGCAGACAAGATGTTGACAAGGTAGCATCGAGCACCTGACTGAGAGTTGGAGACCTCTTCCCAGAAACAGAGGGGTTCCTTGCAGAAATATAGGACAAGGTGGTCAACAATATGAAAAAAAATCGAAAATACATGAAATACAAACAAACAAGGCAATAAATACAGAAAATGCCGAGAGAAACCAGACACTATCCAACACATTCCAGGATCCTGCAGCAGTTTAACTCAATCTGATTACTTATGCAGGTACAATCAAGTGGCAAATATATTTCACCAAAATCTTGCTTTAACACACAAACTTATGAATGACAACCGTAACTTCATTAAGGCACTATAAATTCAGGCCTGATCCAGATAGGGACAGTATCTCACAATTTACATGATAATCAATACATTATTACAGATAGGATAATCTAAAATAACCGTCCAGATATATTATTACTGGAACAACTCCCTCAATAGATAAAATCATCCCAACACATACATGTTTCAGCGTTGGTACATCAATCTGATGGCCTGGTGGAAGAAGCTGTCCCGGAGCCTGTTGGTCCTGGCTTTTATGTTGCGGTACCGCTTCCCGGATGGTATCAGGAGAGTGACAGTGATGTGATTCCCTGTGTCACGGGTACAGACAGTCATCTCAAGTGAGGAGTTTGTGTGGAGATGCAGCTTCCCTGGAGATGGAGGAAAGAGGACACACCAACAGGTGGAACCAGCTGTGGGAAGACATGGTTTGTCAGGTCTGACGATGAGCTGAATGTACCATAACCTTGAGACTGAATCAGAAAACCATTCTGAGGGTATTTGAAATGTCAGAAGCAGGGGAGATGTGATCACATGTGCAGAGGGCAGGGGTTGTGTCTCCATCAGACCCTCAGTGAAATGGTTCAAGTTACAATGTGCAGGGCTGAAAGCACAGTGTTTGGGGCCGGATTTAGTCACTGATTCTGACACAGTGAGAGGGTTAGTTCTGCCGTAAGGAGGAAACATTAATGGAGAAAGAGACAGGAACTTCATCAATTCTACACGGGTCCCATTTATCAGCACTTGGCTCTTAGCCGACTGTATCTCAGCAGTTTCTTTCTTTTTTCTTTTCAAATCTTTTTATTATTATTATATTATTCAAAAATAATACGAGTACATCAAATTAAGCAACACAATGTCTAGAGGAAAAAAATTTAAACAGTACAATTCCAAATTCAAATACTTTAGGTCAACTGCCCACTCTCAGTGATTTTAACCGTGGCTTTTGGTGTTCCATTCACGGTGCCACATCTCTCCATCTTCTTTACCACATCCATTCCTTCTACCACAGATCCAAACACAACATGTTTCCCATCCAACCAGCCGCTCCTTGTGATGCATATGAAGAACTGGGAACCATTTGTATTTGGTCCAGCATTGGCCATGGACAGGATGCCTGGCCCCGTGTGCTTCAGCTGAAAATTCTCATCTTTAAACTTCTCCCCATAGATGGACTTGCCTCCAGTGCCGTCATGTTTTGTGAAGTTGCCACCCTGGCACATGAAGCCAGGAATGATTCTGTGGAACGTTGAACCTTTGTAACCGAAACCCTTCTCGCCTGTGCATAATGCACGGAAGTTTTCTGCAGTCTTTGGGACAATATCTGGTCTTAGCTCCATCACTAGGCGACCCTGGGGTTTATCCCGAATAGAGATGTCCATAAAAACCTTGGGGTTTTTGCCGGCCATGGTTCTGCAGTTTCCGAGGTCGGAGAAAAACGCAAGCGGTAAGCTGTACACTGCCTTTGTCACTGTGCGACGATGCAGCCAAAAAGCGGAGAAGCGATACCCACAACTGTCCGGACCCTTTCGGATCCTGCTAGTCTTCCCTCTATTAAGTTAGACCGACTGTCTACAGGACACCGATTTATCCTACTTCTCTCCAACGTTTGAAGTAGGTTTGGTGTAATTTCTCTCAATCTTGGACAGAAGTTGTCTTTTTCTCCCTCGTCGCGAAAGCTCTTTTGGAATATAGCTGATCGTGTAAAATAGCTGATATTTCACCAACCAAATGAGAGAGGCGGACCTGGTTTGTATGAATACTCCTCCTCTCAGCTGATAGTCCTGTCGAACTGTTCCGCCCGCCCTCTCTAGCGTCTGATGTTAGTGCAAGCACTCATTTAAGGAGGTATTTCTTAACTTACAGCAAAAGTCTGGAGGAAGAAACGCCCCACGAGAAGGGTGCACCATCTGTGGAGAATTCCCAAGGAAGTTAGGATGCTATATCTTTGAAATAATATACGTTGTAATGAGGATTAATTAATTGATGGTAGTCAAGAGGACTGGGAAAGTTTAAAACTACAAGGTATGCCACAAAAATTGTAAAGAATGTGGGACACATGAGTAAATTATTAAAAATATTGATGGGGTTTTTACAGAAATACAAGCAAAAAGCCAAAAGTAATGTTGGTTTTTGAGGCTGATTGTAAAATTGGGAATGAGAAGGTACAGATTCTAAATAATGAAAATAATAACAGATTGCAAAGGTCTGTAGGGAGAGAGATTTTTTTTATTTTTATCAGTGAAAAAGTACAGGACAAATTTGTAACTTTACAAATGAGTGGCATCAGAGATAGTGGATGCATTGGTTGTAATCTGAGGAGACCGGATGTATGTTCTCAAATTTGTTGAAAATATAAAGATAAGTGGCTTATCAGGTGATGCAGAGTACACAAGAGCCTGCAACGTGATGAGCACAGGTTAAGTGGATGAGCAGGAAAGTGGCCTTTGAAATATAATATAGAACAACATATGAAGTTGCCTGCCTGCTCTGGAAAGAAGAAAGACAAACCTGATTGTTAAATAGAGAGGTGTTTAGAGAATGTTGCAGTGCAAACTCAATCTCTAGCACACAAAAAGGGTGTGTAGGTTAAACAAATATGCAGAAAGGCCAATGGAATTTTGGCCTTTATTGTAAGGGTTATGGAATACAAGGGTAAGGATATTTTGTAGCAACTTTATTGGGAGCTCGTGAGACAACACCTGGCGTTCTGTGTACAGTTTAGATCTCGTCTTTAATAAAGGACATACTTGAATCAGGGGATTCACATATGGGGGCGAGGGGTGAGCGTGTAGGGAACAATGAGAAGTGATCTTACTGAAGCAAGATTCTGAGGGTGTTGTCAGACAAGATGCTGAGACGATGTTTCTCCAAGTGAGGATATCGAGAAAATGGGATATAGTTTGAGTAATTGGTTTCCCATTGATCAGGAGATGAAGACGAATTTCTTCTGCAGGTTGTGATCCTTTGGAATTCTCCACGTTAAGAGTTATGGTAGAGCCATAGAATATGCAATATATTGTAGGCATATGAACTACATGGAAATCTACAGGTGCAGAGAGAGAGTTGGAAAGTGGTGTAGAGGCCAAAACCAGATCAATAATGATCTTATTGCATGGGGTAGTGGGGATGAAGAGCCATTTGGCTCATGCTCTGTTTCTGATGCATTTAACTCAATGGAGCATTGAGAAGTTTTGCAATGTAGACAACGGTTTTGTATTTGATCATAGAGTACAATTGGCAATTAGTCGATGAACAAAGGAAGCAGTGACAGTGAAGAAAGTGGACACCACACATGCTCGTGACTACCCTGATAACATCAAGAGAGAAATATGCATCAATAAGATGTTGAACCATGAAAAGACTGTCGGCTTTTATGGGCATCGTCGAGGCCCATATCCAATACTTGTTTTTGGAGTATTGCAGTGGAGGAGAGCTCTTTGATAGAATAGGTAGGATCTGTGCTAAAACTTAGGGTTTAAAATAGAGAAGTTTGGGGTGAGGGGGGAAGGGTTAAAGATGTTTTGTATACGGATTGGCTAATTGTAATAATTTTGGTTATACCGTTGCTGTCACTTTTACAGATATATTTGTGTGGGTTTTTTAGTAATTGCACCTTTGTGTCCTGAGCTGGAAAAAGCTGGCATCCACTCCCAGACATTCTCCCTATAGAACACCCAGAAAACTAAATTATGGGAGAAATGGAACATCTGAAGTTGTACATAATACATTTCCAGATGTTACGGGGACAAAATAGGACAGGCTTTAAAGTTCAGCATGTAAGCTGCTTCAGTTGTCCTAGGTTTTTTGGTCTGTGGGCTAAATAGGGCATGTTGGAGAATCCATCTACTTGGGCACCTGAGTGAAATGAGGCCTGGGATTTGGGATTAAATTTAAGCGTGATGTAAAATGACATAATTTCAGACAATATTAATGATTTGCGAACTGATCCCAAGTTCAGCCTTTGATTAATGTGATCTGCCTTCCCACAGAGCCTGACGTGGGGATGCCCGAGGCAGATGCTGATGGGTTTTTCCAGCAGCTGATAGCAGGAGTGGTAAGTGCTCCTCATCATTTATCCCTTTGTTTTAAGTGAGTGTTTATGACGTGCAGCAGCAGTTTTCTCTATTTCGACGTACATTACTGAGCATGATCATAGATGGATTGACCTGCCCATGTTTGCTCTCGAAGAGCTTTGTCTGCCAGAATTGAACTAGCACTATAACCAGCAGTAAGGAGGTTAACAGTGCTTTGTCCCAATTTTCAAATGAGATCAATTTTGGAGCTCACCATAGTTCCCTTTGACAGTAAAATGCTGTTCATGGATGGGTGACCTCCCAAAGCATCTTCAGAAGTTTCATCATTCTTCCAGGCCAGCCTTCATACTCAACTTTCATATCGGCACTGGAAGTCTAGTGTGCACCCAGATTAAGTCACAAAATATTCTCTGAACCGATTGTCCAGCAATTGTATCTGACTAATTCTGCCAGAAATCTGTTCCATTTGTACAATTGATATTTTGTGGACTTGGAGAATTAGAAAAAGATGTAAATTCAGAATACCTGATCTATATTTGTCTTTGCCTACTTTCAGGAATATCTTCACAGCAATGGAATTACACACAGGGACATCAAGCCAGAGACTCTGTTACTTGATGACCAAGGTATAAGGATGCAAATCTCTTCACTTTTATTGTGTAATAGAACAAAAATTGGGTATCGTTATGCCTTATTCACAGCATTTGAGACATTTAGACAATAGGTGCAGGAGTAGGCCATTCGGCCCTTCGAGCCAGCACCGCCATTCACTGTGATCATGGCTGATCATCCACGATCAGTACCCAGTTCCTGCCTTATCCCCATACCCTTTGATTCCACCATCTTTAAGAGCTCTATCCATCTCTTTCTTGAAAGCATCCAGAGACTTGGCCTCCACAGCCTTCTGGGGCAGAGCATTCCATACATCCACCACTCTCTGGGTGGAAAAAGTTTTTCCTCAACTCTGTTGTAATTCTTAAACTGTGGCCTCTGGTTCTGGACTCACCCATCAGCGGGAACATGCTTCCTGCCTGCAGCGTGTCCAATCCCTTAATAATCTTCTATGTTTCAATAGGATCCCCTCTCAGCCTTCTAAATTCCAGAGTATGCAAACTCAGCCGCTCCAATCTTTCAACATATGACAGTCCCGCCATCCAGGGAATTAACCTTGTGAACCTACGCTGCACTCCCTCAATAGCAAGAATGTCCTTCCTCAAATTGGAGACCAAAACTGCACACAGTACTCCAGGTGTGGTCTCACCAGGGCCCTGTAGAGCTGCAGAAGGACCTCTTTGCTCTTATACTCAATTCCCCTTGTTATGAAGGCCAGCATGCTATTAGCTTTTGTCAGTGCCTGCTGTACTTGCGTGCTTGCTCTCAGTGACTGATGTACAACAACACCTAGATCTCGTTGTGTTTCCCCTTTTCCTAACTTGACTCCATTTAGATAATAATCTGCCTTCCTTTTCTTACCACTAAAGTGTTTAACCTCACATTTATCCACATTAAGCTGCATCTGCCCTATCACCCAGCCTGTCCAAGTCACCCTGCATTCTCATAACATCCTCCTCACATTTCACACTGCCACCCAGCTTTGTGTCATCGGCAAATTTGCTAATGTTACTTTTAATTCCCTCATCTAAATCATTAATATATATTGTAAACAGCTGCGGTCCCAGCACTGAACCCTGTGGTACCCCACTGGTCACCGCCTGCCATTCCGAAAGGGACCCGTTAATCGCTACTTTGTTTTCTGTCAGCCAGCCAATTTTCCATTCACGTCAGTACTCTGCCCCCAATACCATGTGCCCTAATTTTGCCCACTAATCTCCTGTGTGGGACTTCATCAAAGGCTTTCTGAAAGTCCAGGTACACTACATCCACTGGCTCTCCCTTGTCCATTTTCATAGTTACATCCTCAAAAAATTCCAGAAGATTAGTCAAGCACGATTTCCCCTTTGTAAATCCATGCTGACTCGGACCAACCTGTTACTACTATCCAGATGTGTTGTAATTTCATCTTTTATAATTGACTCCAGCATCTTTTCCACCACCGAAATCAGACTAACCGGTCTATAGTTTCCTGTTTTCTCTCTTCCTCCCTTCTTGAAGAGCGGGACAACATTAGCCACCCTCCAATCCACAGGAACTGATCCTGAATCTATAGAACATTGGAAAATAATTACCAATGCTTCCACGATTTCTAAAGCCACCTCCTTAAGTACCCTGGGATGCAGACCATCAGGTCCTGGGGACTTATCAGCTTTCAGACCCAACAGCCTATCCAACACCTTTTCTTGCCTAATATAAATTTCCTTCAATTCATCCATTACCCTACTTCTTTTGGCCACTATTACATCTGGGAAATTGTTTGTGTCTTCCCTAGTGAAGACAGATCCAAAGTACCTGTTCAACTCATCTGCCATTCCCTTGTTCCCCATAATAAATTCACCCGCTTCTGTCTTCAAGGGCCCAATTTTGGTCTTAACTATTTTTTTTTTCCTTTTCACATACCTAAAGAAGCTTTTTACTATCCTCCTTTATATTCTTGGCTAGTTTACCTTCATACCTCATTTTTTTCCTCCACATATTGCCTTTTTATTTATCTTCTGTTGCTCTTTAAACGTTTCCCAATCCTCCGGCTTCCCACTCGTCTTTGCTATGTTATACTTCTCTTTTATTTTTAGAACTATACTCAAGCCCTCAGCAACAATATTCGTACCAGTTGACAATGATGAAAAGCTGAATGGGTCTTGAGTCAGTGATCGTTTCTGTATCTTTGTTCTCTTTGCTCAGTGTGCAAAGCATTTCTAGCAACGTAACAGGCTGAGATGTGCACATTCTTCAATAACTGCAGTCATCGCCATGCTATCTGATGGTGAGCATTTGTTGGATACGGATAAACAGTTTTGAGATCCATTAGCCCATGTGGGAGGAGGCTGCCCATCAAGCTTGAACATTTCCCCGCATGTCACCGAAACTTTGGAACTAGAGCTTTGTTCTTCAGAGCAACATCTGAATCAATGGGAGTGCTGCAGACCATGGGTCTATTTGTTCGATGTGTATGCTAAGGGAAGGTGGTAGGGGTTCCAGCTGAATTTATTTTTTTTCTCCCATTCCCCTGCAGTTTACCTCAAATTCATTTAATGGTGTTTTGACCTCGGCAAGTCTGGTGATTGAACAGACCGTTTTGGTTCTGCAGTAAGAAGATTTTGGGCAGGGTTCAACCCTGGTTATTATTGAATGGTTTGTGATATTTGGGAAATGCCCATGGCTGTGTTGAGTGTGCGATGGTTTAAAGTAGTGGTCACCAACCTTTTTAAGCCCAAGATCCCCTACCTCGACCTCAGTGAAAGGCAAGATCTACCTACTAAATCGTTTGGAGAAAAAACAGCTCAGATTGTACTTCCAATTTGTGGCCTTTTATTTGGGCGAATTGTATTTGAATTACATAAAATACTTTTTCGTGCCGAAATGCTTTACGCCAAAGAAGCAATTACCATTAATTTATATGGAAACAAAATTTTGAGCGTTTCCAGACCCAAAAAAATAACCTAACAAATCATACCAAATAACACTTAAAACCTAAAATAACAGTAACATATAGTAAAAGCAGGAATGATATGATAAATGCACAGCCTATATAATGTATGTACAGTGTAGTTTCACTGAACAGAATCGCCAAACACGATTTGTAGAAAAGAATCGCCACATACACGCATGCACACATCATGCACGCGCACAGAGGTGACCCGGCCAGCCGGTCGGCAAGAATATTGTCAATATTAAACCGGTCTGCGGTGCCAGAAAGGTTGGGGTCCCCTGCCTTTGACCACAGGGCCACCAGGCAGTGGTCAGCACGTAATGTCCTGCAAGCCCTGCGGGAGAAGGACGTGATGGTCACAGTGGGGTGGTTCCCTGAGCAGACCGTCCAGTTCATCTGGCAAAATGCCTCATCGCCAGACCTCACCAACAGGCACCAGGACCTCGCCTGGCTGGCGGTGAGAGGAGCCCTCCTGTATGCCCGGGACGTCATCTCCACACCCTGCTGCCCACGGGAGGACTGCAATGAGGAGGAGTCTGTGAACCACATCTTGTACACTGAGTTCGCAGAGAGGGTGTGGAGCAGGATGGAAGGGATGGTATCGAGACTCATGCCCAACAGCTGAGTAACCGAGGATCCCTGATTTATGGGCTGCTCTTGGGGATGCACAGAGATACCAACATCCGGTGCTGCTGGCAGATCATCAACTCGGTGAAAGATGTTCTTTGGTCGGCCCGAAACTTGATGATCTACCAGCACATGGAGATGTCCGTGGGAGAATGCTGCCGACTGACACATTCTCGGCTGCAGGAGTACGTGCTGAGGGACGCACTGAAACTCGGTGCAGCCACCGCAAGGGCCCGGTGGGGAAGGGCCACAGTTTAAGATTCGTCACCTGTGGGAGTGGGAGGGTCGGGTGGGCAGTGTACACCTCATCAGCAGTATGGATAGTTGAATCAACATTGTGTCACAGGAGTGGCTAGAAATGGAGAAAGGTATTGACTGTAATGGAACTTCGATAAAGGAATGAGAGTCAACGCCTGGCTTTTTACTGTAAATAAGTTTTATTCTTGAATAAGGTTTGAGAGTCAACGAATGATATATTGTAAACGTCTTTATTTTGAACAAGGACTGAGAGTCAATGCATGATTTATTGTAAATAACTATTGACTAAAGACTCATTCAACAAATGTTTTTTTTTTGTAAATAACTTTATTTTGTAGTATTTCTGAATAAAGTACATTTTTGGAGAAGGTTAGTGAAGTGTCTTCTGTGGCCGGAGCCTGATCCTTCACTGAGAGGTGGGAGGAGACCACTCGGCCCATTGGCGATTCCGGCTCCCCTGGGTGGGAAGGAGGGATCCCGGCAGAAGATGGGAGGGGGAGGATTTTATTGGAAGGATGAAGACGGTGAGAGAGGGGGCGGACAGGATGTTTGTTCCGGTGGGGGCAGGAGGGGCTCATCTGTGGAAATGTCTGTGCCCACAGTGGTGGCGAGCAGTGGACTTCACCACATTGGGGGGCAAACACCGGCAGACTGTTGTCCTGCAAGCGGTGCCAATGGTCCGGTAAAAGTGACAATCATTTGGGATTTGTTGAGATTGTACCGGGAATATGGTGTAAAATCCCGCTCCCCACAGTAACACGGGTTATACAGACCAAAGAACAAACTGCCGGAGGAACTCAGTGGGTCGGGCAGCATCTGTGGAGGGAAATGGACCGTCAACATTTCGGGCCGAGACCCTCCCTCTGGACTGAGAGTGGATGGGAAATAGTCAGAGAAGAGAGGTGAGGGGTGGGGATGGGGCAAGAGCTGAGGAGTGAGAGGTGGATCCAGCTGAGGGGGCAGGTGGGAAGGTGGAAATAGTGACAGGGTTGGGAGGTGTTCTGTTCACTGTTCAGTCTGCTGGCTGGGCTCATTACCCAACCCCCGATGCAGTACAGGCCTTCCGCTTGTTGGACAATACACATGTTGCATTAAGATGCGCCTAACAAATTCTACATCTAAATCACCTACAGTCAGCAGGTCCCAGTTTATATTTGTCTGTTCGTTCGCCATGTGCTGTGTCACATGATGTAGGTGGTTGTGGCCTTTCCATGACTGATTGCTCAGCAATTTTTCTACTGAGCTGGTTTGCCATTGCTGCTTTCTGGGCAGTGTCTTTTCAAGATGTTGGGATTATCAGTACTGTTCAGAGACAGCCGTTATCAGTACTCTTCAGAGACAGCCGTTATCAGTACTGGTCAGAGACAGCCGTTATCAGTACTGGTCAGAGACAGCCGTTATCAGTACTGGTCAGAGACAGCCGTTATCAGTACTCTTCAGAGACAGCCGTTATCAGTACTGGTCAGAGACAGCCGTTATCAGTACTGTTCAGAGACAGCCGTTATCAGTACTGGTCAGAGACAGCTGTTATCAGTACTCTTCAGAGACAGAGTGCCCGGTGTCAGTGGACACATTAGCAGAACTTGTGACATGCGCTGTACACAAGAGCCTGCAACGTGATGAGCACAGGTTAAGTGAACGAGCAGAAAGGTGGCCTTTGAAATATAATGTAGAACAAAATATGAAGTTGCCTGCCTGCCCTGGAAAGAAGAATGAAAAACTTGATGGTTAAATAGAGAGGTGATTAGAGAATGTTGCAGTGCAAACTCAATCTCTAGCACAAGAGTGGTGTGTAGGTTAAACAAATAAGCAGAAAGGCTAATCTACTGTTGGCCTTTATTGTAAGGATTATGGATAACAAAGGTAAGGATGCTTTGTAGCAAATTTTTTGGCAGCTCGTGAGACAACACCTGGCGATCTGTGTACAGTTTAGATCTCGTCTTTAAGGAAGGATATACTTGAATCAGGGGATTCACGTATGGGGGCAAGAGGTGAGCGAGTAGGGAAGAATGAGAGGTGATCTTACTGAAGCAAGATTCTGAGGGTGTTGTTAGACAAGATGCTGAGAGGTTGTTTCTCCAAGTGTGGATATTGAGAAAATGGGATATAGTTTGAGTAACTGTTTTCCCATTGATCAGGAGATGAACAGGAATTTCTTCTGCAGGTTGTGATCCTTTGGAATTCTCAACTAAGAGTTGTGGTACAGTCATAGAATATACAATATATTGCAGGCATAGGAACTACATGGAAATCTACAGGTGCAGAGAGAGTTGGAAAGTGGTGTTGAGGCCAAAACCAGATCAATAATGATCTTATTGCATGGGGTAGCGGGGATGAAGAGCCATTTGGCTCATGCTCTGTTTCTGATGCATTTAACTCAATGGAGCATTGAGAAGTTTTGCAATGTAGACAACGGTTTTGTATTTGATCATAGGGTACAACTGGCAATTAGTCGATGAACAAAGGAAGCAGTGACAGTGAAGAAAGTGGACACCACACATGCTCGTGACTACCCTGATAACATCAAGAGAGAAATATGCATCAATAAGATGTTGAACCATGAAAAGACTGTCGGCTTTTATGGGCATCGTCGAGGCCCATATCCAATACTTGTTTTTGGAGTATTGCAGTGGAGGAGAGTTCTTTGATAGAATAGGTAGGATCTGTGCTTAAACTTAGGGTTTAAAATAGAGAAGTTTGGGGTGAGGGGGGAAGGGTTAAAGATGTTTTGTATACGGATTGGCTAATTGTAATAATTTTGGTTATACCGTTGCTGTCACTTTTACAGATATATTTGTGTGGGTTTTTTAGTAATTGCACCTTTGTGTCCTGAGCTGGAAAAAGCTGGCATCCACTCCCAGACATTCTCCCTATAGAACACCCAGAAAACTAAATTATGGGAGAAATGGAACATCTGAAGTTGTACATAATACATTTCCAGATGTTACGGGGACAAAATAGGACAGGCTTTAAAGTTCAGCATGTAAGCTGCTTCAGTTGTCCTAGGTTTTTTGGTCTGTGGGCTAAATAGGGCATGTTGGAGAATCCATCTACTTGGGCACCTGAGTGAAATGAGGCCTGGGATTTGGGATTAAATTTAAGCGTGATGTAAAATGACATAATTTCAGACAATATTAATGATTTGCGAACTGATCCCAAGTTCAGCCTTTGATTAATGTGATCTGCCTTCCCACAGAGCCTGACGTGGGGATGCCCGAGGCAGATGCTGATGGATTTTTCGAGCAGCTGATAGCAGGAGTGGTAAGTGCTCCTCATTATTTATCCCTTTGTTTTCAGTGAGTGTTTATGACGTGCAGCAGCAGTTTTCTCTATTTCGACGTGCATTACTGAGCATGATCATAGATGGATTTACCTGCCCATGTTTGCTCTCGAAGAGCTTTGTCTGCCAGAATTGAACTAGCACTATAACCAGCAGTAAGGAGGTTAACAGTGCTTTTTCCCAATTTTCAAATGAGATCAATTTTGGAGCTCACCATAGTTCCCTTTGACAGTAAAATGCTGTTCATGGATGGATGACCTCCCAAAGCATCTTCAGAAGTTTCATCATTCTTCCAGGCCAGCCTTCATACTCAACTTTCATATCGGCACTGGAAGTCTAGTGTGCACCCAGATTAAGTCACAAAATATTCTCTGAACTGATTGTCCAGCAATTGTATCTGACTTATTAGTGTCACTAATTCTGCCAGAAATCTGTTCCATTTCTACGATTGATATTTTGTGGGCTTGGAGAATTAGAAAAAGATGTAAATTCAGAATACCTGATCTATATTTGTCTTTGCCTACTTTCAGGAATATCTTCACAGCAATGGAATTACACACAGGGACATCAAGCCAGAGTCTCTGTTACTTGATGACCAAGGTATAAGGATGCAAATCTCTTCACTTTTATTGTGTAATAGAACAAAAATTGGGTATCGTTATGCCTTATTCACAGCATTTGAGACATTTAGACAATAGGTGCAGGAGTAGGCCATTCGGCCCTTCGAGCCAGCACCGCCATTCACTGTGATCATGGCTGATCATCCACGATCAGTACCCAGTTCCTGCCTTATCCCCATACCCTTTGATTCCACCATCTTTAAGAGCTCTATCCATCTCTTTCTTGAAAGCATCCAGAGACTTGGCCTCCACAGCCTTCTGGGGCAGAGCATTCCATACATCCACCACTCTCTGGGTGGAAAAAGTTTTTCCTCAACTCTGTTGTAATTCTTAAACTGTGGCCTCTGGTTCTGGACTCACCCATCAGCGGGAACATGCTTCCTGCCTGCAGCGTGTCCAATCCCTTAATAATCTTATATGTTTCAGTAAGATCCCCTCTCAGCCTTCTAAATTCCAGAGTATACAAACCCAGTCACTCCAATCTTTCAACATATGACAGTCCCGCCATCCCGGGAATTAACCTTGTGAACCTACGCTGCACTCCCTCAATAGCAAGAATGTCCTTCCTCAAATTGGAGACCAAAACTGCACACAATACTCCAGGTGTGGTCTCACCAGGGCCCTGTAGAGCTGCAGAAGGACCTCTTTGCTCTTATACTCAATTCCCCTTGTTATGAAGTCCAGCATGCTATTAGCTTTTTTCACTGCCTGCTGTACTTGCGTGCTTGCTTTCAGTGACTGATGTACAACAACACCTAGATCTCGTTGTGTTTCCCCTTTTCCTAACTTGACTCCATTTAGATAATAATCTGCCTTCCTTTTCTTACCACTAAAGTGTTTAACCTCACATTTATCCACATTAAGCTGCATCTGCCCTATCACCCAGCTTGTCCAAGTCACCCTGCATTCTCATAACATCCTCCTCACATTTCACACTGCCACCCAACTTTGTGTCATCGGCAAATTTGCTAATGTTACTTTTAGTTCCCTCATTTAAATCATTAATATATATTGTAAACAGCTGCGGTCCCAGCACTGAGCCCTGCGGTACCCCACTGGTCACCGCCTGCCATTCCGAAAGGGACCCGTTAATCGCTACTTTGTTTTCTGTCAGCCAGCCAATTTTCAATTCACGTCAGTACTCTGCCCCCAATACCATGTGCCCTAATTTTGCCCACTAATCTCCTGTGTGGGACTTCATCAAAGGCTTTCTGAAAGTCCAGGTACACTACATCCACTGGCTCTCCCTTGTCCATTTTCATAGTTACATCCTCAAAAAATTCCAGAAGATTAGTCAAGCACGATTTCCCCTTTGTAAATCCATGCAGATTCGGACCAACCTGTTACTACTATCCAGATGTGTTGTAATTTCATCTTTTATAATTGACTCCAGCATCTTTTCCACCACCGAAGTCAGACTAACCGGTCTATAGTTTCCTGTTTTCTCTCTTCCTCCCTTCTTGAAGAGCGGGACAACATTAGCCACCCTCCAATCCACAGGAACTGATCCTGAATCTATAGAACATTGGAAAATGATTACCAATGCTTCCACGATTTCTAAAGCCACCTCCTTAAGTACCCTGGGATGCAGACCATCAGGTCCTGGGGACTTATCAGCCTTCAGACCCAACAGCTTATCCAACACCATTTCTTGCCTAATATAAATTTCCTTCAATTCATCCATTACCCTAGTTCTTTTGGCAACTATTACATCTGGGAGATTGTTTCTGTCTTCCCTAGTGAAGACAGATCCAAAGTACCTGTTCAACTCATCTGCCATTCCCTTGTTCCCCATAATAAATTCACCCGCTTCTGTCTTCAAGGGCCCAATTTTGGTCTTAACTATTTTTTTTCCTTTTCACATACCTAAAGAAGCTTTTTACTATCCTCCTTTATATTCTTGGCTAGTTTACCTTCATACCTCATTTTTTCCCTCCACATATTGCCTTTTTATTTACCTTCTGTTGCTCTTTAAACGTTTCCCAATCCTCCGGCTTCCCACTCTTCTTTGCTATGTTATACTTCCCTTTTATTTTTAGAACTATACTCAAGCCCTCAGCAACAATATTCGTACCAGTTGATAATCATGAAAAGCTGAATGGGTCTTGAGTCAGTGATCATTTCTGTATCTTTGTTCTCTTTGCTCAGTGTGCAAAGCATTTCTAGCAACGTAACAGGCTGAGATGTGCACATTCTTCAATAACTGCAGTCATCTCCATGCTAGCAGCTGATGAGCATTTGTTGGATACGGTTAAACAGTTTTGAGATCCATTAGCCCATGTGGGAGGAGGCTGCCCATCAAGCTTGAACATTTCCCCGCATGTCACCGAAACTTTCGAACTAGAGCTTTGCTCTTCAGAGCAACATCTGAATCAATGGGAGTGCTGCAGACCATGGGTCTATTTGTTCGATGTGTATGCTAAGGGAAGGTGGTAGGGGTTCCAGCTGAATTTATTTTTTTTCTCCCATTCCCCTGCAGTTTACCTCAAATTCATTTAATAGTGTTTTGACCTCAGCAAGTCTGGTGATTGAACAGACCGTTTTGGTTCTGCAGTAAGAAGATTTTGGGCAGGGTTCAGCCCTGGTTATTATTGAATGGTTTGTGATATTTGGGAAATGCCCATGGCTGTGTTGGGTGTGCGATGGTTTAAAGTAGTGGTCACCAACCTTTTTAAGCCCAAGATCCCCTACCTCGTCCTCAGTGAAAAGCAAGATCTACCTACTAAATCGTTTGGAGAAAAAACAGCTCAGATTGTACTTCCAATTTGTGGCCTTTTATTTGGGCGAATTGTATTTGAATTACACAAAATACTTTTTCATGCTGAAATGCTTTACGCCAAAGAAGCAATTACCATTAATTTATATGGAAAAACAATTTTGAGCGTTTCCAGACCCAAAAAAATAACCTAACAAATCATACCAAATAACACTTAAAACCTAAAAAAACAGTAACATATAGTAAAAGCAGGAATGATATGATAAATACACAGCCTATATAAAGTAGAAATAATGTATGTACAGTGTAGTTTCACTGAACAGAATCGCCAAACACGATTTGTAGAAAAGAATCGCCACATACACGCATGCACACATCATGCACGCGCACAGAGGTGCCCCCGGCCAGCCGGTCGGCAAGAATATTGTCAATATTAAACCGGTCTGCGGTGCCAGAAAGGTTGGGGTCCCCTGCCTTTGACCACAGGGCCACCAGGCAGTGGTCAGCACGTAATGTCCTGCAAGCCCTGCGGGAGAAGGACGTGATGGTCACAGTGGGGTGGTTCCCTGAGCAGACCGTCCAGTTCATCTGGCAAAATGCCTCATCGCCAGACCTCACCAACAGGCACCAGGACCTCGCCTGGCTGGCGGTGAGAGGAGCCCTCCTGTATGCCCGGGACGTCATCTCCACACCCTGCTGCCCACGGGAGGACTGCAATGAGGAGGAGTCTGTGAACCACATCTTGTACACTGAGTTCGCAGAGAGGGTGTGGAGCAGGATGGAAGGGATGGTATCGAGACTCATGCCCAACAGCTGAGTAACCGAGGATCCCTGATTTATGGGCTGCTCTTGGGGATGCACAGAGATACCAACATCCGGTGCTGCTGGCAGATCATCAACTCGGTGAAAGATGTTCTTTGGTCGGCCCGAAACTTGATGATCTACCAGCACATGGAGATGTCCGTGGGAGAATGCTGCCGACTGACACATTCTCGGCTGCAGGAGTACGTGCTGAGGGACGCACTGAAACTCGGTGCAGCCACCGCAAGGGCCCGGTGGGGAAGGGCCACAGTTTAAGATTCGTCACCTGTGGGAGTGGGAGGGTCGGGTGGGCAGTGTACACCTCATCAGCAGTATGGATAGTTGAATCAACATTGTGTCACAGGAGTGGCTAGAAATGGAGAAAGGTATTGACTGTAATGGAACTTCGATAAAGGAATGAGAGTCAACGCCTGGCTTTTTATTGTAAATAAGTTTTATTCTTGACTAAGGTTTGAGAGTCAACGAATGATATATTGTAAACGTCTTTATTTTGAACAAGGACTGAGAGTCAATGCATGATTTATTGTAAATAACTATTGACTAAAGACTCATTCAACAAATGTTTTTTTTTTTGTAAATAACTTTATTTTGTAGTATTTCTGAATAAAGTACATTTTTGGAGAAGGTTAGTGAAGTGTCTTCTGTGGCCGGAGCCTGATCCTTCACTGAGAGGTGGGAGGAGACCACTCGGCCCATTGGCGATTCCGGCTCCCCTGGGTGGGAAGGAGGGATCCCGGCAGAAGATGGGAGGGGGAGGATTTTATTGGAAGGATGAAGATGGTGAGAGAGGGGGCGGACAGGATGTTTGTTCCGGTGGGGGCAGGAGGGGCTCATCTGTGGAAATGTCTGTGCCCACAGTGGTGGCGAGCAGTGGACTTCACCACATTGGGGGGCAAACACCGGCAGACTGTTGTCCTGCAAGCGGTGCCAATGGTCCGGTAAAAGTGACAATCATTTGGGATTTGTTGAGATTGTACCGGGAATATGGTGTAAAATCCCGCTCCCCACAGTAACACGGGTTATACAGACCAAAGAACAAACTGCCGGAGGAACTCAGTGGGTCGGGCAGCATCTGTGGAGGGAAATGAACCGTCAACATTTCGGGCCGAGACCCTCCCTCTGGACTGAGAGTGGATGGGAAATAGTCAGAGAAGAGAGGTGAGGGGTGGGGATGGGGCAAGAGCTGAGGAGTGAGAGGTGGATCCAGCTGAGGGGGCAGGTGGGAAGGTGGAAATAGTGACAGGGTTGTGAGGTGTTCTGTTCACTGTTCAGTCTGCTGGCTGGGCTCATTACCCAACCCCCGATGCAGTACAGGCCTTCCGCTTGTTGGACAATACACATGTTGCATTAAGATGCGCCTAACAAATTCTACATCTAAGTCACCTACAGTCAGCAGGTCCCAGTTTATATTTGTCTGTTCGTTCGCCATGTGCTGTGTCACATGATGTAGGTGGTTGTGGCCTTTCCATGACTGATTGCTCAGCAATTTTTCTACTGAGCTGGTTTGCCATTGCTGCTTTCTGGGCAGTGTCTTTTCAAGATGTTGGGATTATCAGTACTGTTCAGAGACAGCCGTTATCAGTACTCTTCAGAGACAGCCGTTATCAGTACTGGTCAGAGACAGCCGTTATCAGTACTGGTCAGAGACAGCCGTTATCAGTACTGTTCAGAGACAGCCGTTATCAGTACTGGTCAGAGACAGCCGTTATCAGTACTCTTCAGAGACAGACTGCCCGGTGTCAGTGGACACATTAGCAGAACTTGTGACATGCGCTGTACACAAGAGCCTGCAACGTGATGAGCACAGGTTAAGTGAACGAGCAGAAAGGTGGCCTTTGAAATATAATGTAGAACAAAATATGAAGTTGCCTGCCTGCCCTGGAAAGAAGAATGAAAAACTTGATGGTTAAATAGAGAGGTGATTAGAGAATGTTGCAGTGCAAACTCAATCTCTAGCACAAGAGTGGTGTGTAGGTTAAACAAATAAGCAGAAAGGCTAATCTACTGTTGGCCTTTATTGTAAGGATTATGGATAACAAAGGTAAGGATGCTTTGTAGCAAATTTATTGGCAGCTCGTGAGACAACACCTGGCGATCTGTGTACAGTTTAGATCTCGTCTTTAAGGAAGGATATACTTGAATCAGGGGATTCACGTATGGGGGCGAGAGGTGAGCGAGTAGGGAAGAATGAGAGGTGATCTTACTGAAGCAAGATTCTGAGGGTGTTGTTAGACAAGATACTGAGAGGTTGTTTCTCCAAGTGAGGATATTGAGAAAATGGGATATAGTTTGAGTAACTGGTTTCCCATTGATCAGGAGATGAACAGGAATTTCTTCTGTGGGTTGTGATCCTTTGGAATTCTCAACTAAGAGTTGTGGTACAGCCATAGAATATACAATATATTGCAGGCATAGGAACTACATGGAAATCTACAGGTGCAGAGAGAGTTGGAAAGTGGTGTTGAGGCCAAAACCAGATCAATAATGATCTTATTGCATTGGGAAGCGGGGATGAAGAGCCATTTGGCTCATGCTCTGTTTCTGATGCATTTAACTCAATGGAGTATTGAGAAGTTTTGCAATGTAGACAACGGTTTTGTATTTGATCATAGGGTACAACTGGCAATTAGTCGATGAACAAAGGAAGCAGTGACAGTGAAGAAAGTGGACACCACACATGCTCGTGACTACCCTGATAACATCAAGAGAGAAATCTGCATCAATAAGATGTTGAACCATGAAAAGACTGTCGGCTTTTATGGGCATCGTCGAGGCCCATATCCAATACTTGTTTTTGGAGTATTGCAGTGGAGGAGAGCTCTTTGATAGAATAGGTAGGATCTGTGCTTAAACTTAGGGTTTAAAATAGAGAAGTTTGGGGTGAGGGGGGAAGGGTTAAAGATGTTTTGTATACGGATTGGCTAATTGTAATAATTTTGGTTATACCGTTGCTGTCACTTTTACAGATATATTTGTGTGGGTTTTTTAGTAATTGCACCTTTGTGTCCTGAGCTGGAAAAAGCTGGCATCCACTCCCAGACATTCTCCCTATAGAACACCCAGAAAACTAAATTATGGGAGAAATGGAACATCTGAAGTTGTACATAATACATTTCCAGATGTTACGGGGACAAAATAGGACAGGCTTTAAAGTTCAGCATGTAAGCTGCTTCAGTTGTCCTAGGTTTTTTGGTCTGTGGGCTAAATAGGGCATGTTGGAGAATCCATCTACTTGGGCACCTGAGTGAAATGAGGCCTGGGATTTGGGATTAAATTTAAGCGTGATGTAAAATGACATAATTTCAGACAATATTAATGATTTGCGAACTGATCCCAAGTTCAGCCTTTGATTAATGTGATCTGCCTTCCCACAGAGCCTGACGTGGGGATGCCCGAGGCAGATGCTGATGGGTTTTTCCAGCAGCTGATAGCAGGAGTGGTATGTGCTCCTCATTATTTATCCCTTTGTTTTAAGTGAGTGTTTATGACGTGCAGCAGCAGTTTTCTCTATTTCGACGTACATTACTGAGCATGATCATAGATGGATTTACCTGCCCATGTTTGCTCTCGAAGAGCTTTGTCTGCCAGAATTGAACTAGCACTATAACCAGCAGTAAGGAGGTTAACAGTGCTTTTTCCCAATTTTCAAATGAGATCAATTTTGGAGCTCACCATAGTTCCCTTTGACAGTAAAATGCTGTTCATGGATGGGTGACCTCCCAAAGCATCTTCAGAAGTTTCATCATTCTTCCAGGCCAGCCTTCATACTCAACTTTCATATCGGCACTGGAAGTCTAGTGTGCACCCAGATTAAGTCACAAAATATTCTCTGAACTGATTGTCCAGCAATTGTATCTGACTTATTAGTGTCACTAATTCTGCCAGAAATCTGTTCCATTTCTACGATTGATATTTTGTGGGCTTGGAGAATTAGAAAAAGATGTAAATTCAGAATACCTGATCTATATTTGTCTTTGCCTACTTTCAGGAATATCTTCACAGCAATGGAATTACACACAGGGACATCAAGCCAGAGTCTCTGTTACTTGATGACCAAGGTATAAGGATGCAAATCTCTTCACTTTTATTGTGTAATAGAACAAAAATTGGGTATCGTTATGCCTTATTCACAGCATTTCAGACATTTAGACAACAGGTGCAGGAGTAGGCCATTCGGCCCTTCGAGCCAGCACCGCCATTCACTGTGATCATGGCTGATCATCCACGATCAGTTCCCAGTTCCTGCCTTATCCCCATAACCTTTGATTCCACCATCTTTAAGAGCTCTATCCATCTCTTTCTTGAAAGCATCCAGAGACTTGGCCTCCACAGCCTTCTGGGGCAGAGCATTCCATACATCCACCACTCTCTGGGTGGAAAAAGTTTTTCCTCAACTCTGTTGTAATTCTTAAACTGTGGCCTCTGGTTCTGGACTCACCCATCAGCGGGAACATGCTTCCTGCCTGCAGCGTGTCCAATCCCTTAATAATCTTATATGTTTCAGTAAGATCCCCTCTCAGCCTTCTAAATTCCAGAGTATACAAACCCAGTCACTCCAATCTTTCAACATATGACAGTCCCGCCATCCCGGGAATTAACCTTGTGAACCTACGCTGCACTCCCTCAATAGCAAGAATGTCCTTCCTCAAATTGGAGACCAAAACTGCACACAATACTCCAGGTGTGGTCTCACCAGGGCCCTGTAGAGCTGCAGAAGGACCTCTTTGCTCTTATACTCAATTCCCCTTGTTATGAAGTCCAGCATGCTATTAGCTTTTTTCACTGCCTGCTGTACTTGCGTGCTTGCTTTCAGTGACTGATGTACAACAACACCTAGATCTCGTTGTGTTTCCCCTTTTCCTAACTTGACTCCATTTAGATAATAATCTGCCTTCCTTTTCTTACCACTAAAGTGTTTAACCTCACATTTATCCACATTAAGCTGCATCTGCCCTATCACCCATCTTGTCCAAGTCACCCTGCATTCTCACAACATCCTCCTCACATTTCACACTGCCACCCAACTTTGTGTCATCGGCAAATTTGCTAATGTTACTTTTAGTTCCCTCATTTAAATCATTAATATATATTGTAAACAGCTGCGGTCCCAGCACTGAACCCTGCGGTACCCCACTGGTCACCGCCTGCCATTCCGAAAGGGACCCGTTAATCGCTACTTTGTTTTCTGTCAGCCAGCCAATTTTCAATTCACGTCAGTACTCTGCCCCCAATACCATGTGCCCTAATTTTGCCCACTAATCTCCTGTGTGGGACTTCATCAAAGGCTTTCTGAAAGTCCAGGTACACTACATCCACTGGCTCTCCCTTGTCCTTTTTCATAGTTACATCCTCAAAAAATTCCAGAAGATTAGTCAAGCACGATTTCCCCTTTGTAAATCCATGCAGATTCGGACCAACCTGTTACTACTATCCAGATGTGTTGTAATTTCATCTTTTATAATTGACTCCAGCATCTTTTCCACCACCGAAGTCAGACTAACCGGTCTATAGTTTCCTGTTTTCTCTCTTCCTCCCTTCTTGAAGAGCGGGACAACATTAGCCACCCTCCAACCCACAGGAACTGATCCTGAATCTATAGAACATTGGAAAATGATTACCAATGCTTCCACGATTTCTAAAGCCACCTCCTTAAGTACCCTGGGATGCAGACCATCAGGTCCTGGGGACTTATCAGCCTTCAGACCCAACAGCCTATCCAACACCATTTCTTGCCTAATATAAATTTCCTTCAATTCATCCATTACCCTAGTTCTTTTGGCAACTATTACATCTGGGAGATTGTTTCTGTCTTCCCTAGTGAAGACAGATCCAAAGTACCTGTTCAACTCATCTGCCATTCCCTTGTTCCCCATAATAAATTCACCCGCTTCTGTCTTCAAGGGCCCAATTTTGGTCTTAACTATTTTTTTTCCTTTTCACATACCTAAAGAAGCTTTTTACTATCCTCCTTTATATTCTTGGCTAGTTTACCTTCATACCTCATTTTTTTCCTCCACATATTGCCTTTTTATTTACCTTCTGTTGCTCTTTAAACGTTTCCCAATCCTCCGGCTTCCCACTCTTCTTTGCTATGTTATACTTCCCTTTTATTTTTAGAACTATACTCAAGCCCTCAGCAACAATATTCGTACCAGTTAATAATCATGAAAAGCTGAATGGGTCTTGAGTCAGTGATCATTTCTGTATCTTTGTTCTCTTTGCTCAGTGTGCAAAGCATTTCTAGCAACGTAACAGGCTGAGATGTGCACATTCTTCAATAACTGCAGTCATCTCCATGCTAGCAGCTGATGAGCATTTGTTGGATACGGTTAAACAGTTTTGAGATCCATTAGCCCATGTGGGAGGAGGCTGCCCATCAAGCTTGAACATTTCCCCGCATGTCACCGAAACTTTCGAACTAGAGCTTTGCTCTTCAGAGCAACATCTGAATCAATGGGAGTGCTGCAGACCATGGGTCTATTTGTTCGATGTGTATGCTAAGGGAAGGTGGTAGGGGTTCCAGCTGAATTTATTTTTTTTCTCCCATTCCCCTGCAGTTTACCTCAAATTCATTTAATGGTGTTTTGACCTCAGCAAGTCTGGTGATTGAACAGACCGTTTTGGTTCTGCAGTAAGAAGATTTTGGGCAGGGTTCAACCCTGGTTATTATTGAATGGTTTGTGATATTTGGGAAATGCCCATGGCTGTGTTGGGTGTGCGATGGTTTAAAGTAGTGGTCACCAACCTTTTTAAGCCCAAGATCCCCTACCTCGACCTCAGTGAAAGGCAAGATCTACCTACTAAATCGTTTGGAGAAAAAACAGCTCAGATTGTACTTCCAATTTGTGGCCTTTTATTTGGGCGAATTGTATTTGAATTACACAAAATACTTTTTCGTGCTGAAATGCTTTACGCCAAAGAAGCAATTACCATTAATTTATATGGAAAAACAATTTTGAGCGTTTCCAGACCCAAAAAAATAACCTAACAAATCATACCAAATAACACTTAAAACCTAAAAAAACAGTAACATATAGTAAAAGCAGGAATGATATGATAAATACACAGCCTATATAATGTACGTACAGTGTAGTTTCACTGAACAGAATCGCCAAACACGATTTGTAGAAAAGAATCGCCACATACACGCATGCACACATCATGCACGCGCACAGAGGTGCCCCCGGCCGGCCGGTCGGCAAGAATATTGTCAATATTAAACCGGTCTGCGGTGCCAGAAAGGTTGGGGTCCCCTGCCTTTGACCACAGGGCCACCAGGCAGTGGTCGGCACGTAATGTCCTGCAAGCCCTGCGGGAGAAGGACGTGATGGACACAGTGGGGTGGTTCCCTGAGCAGACCGTCCAGTTCATCTGGCAAAATGCCTCATCGCCAGACCTCACCAACAGGCACCAGGACCTCGCCTGGCTGGCGGTGAGAGGAGCCCTCCTGTACGCCCGGGACGTCATCTCCACACCCTGCTGCCCACGGGAGGACTGCAATGAGGAGGAGTCTGTGAACCACATCTTGTACACTGAGTTCGCAGAGAGGGTGTGGAGCAGGATGGAAGGGACGGTATCGAGACTCATGCCCAACAGCTGAGTAACCGAGGATCCCTGATTTATGGGCTGCTCTTGGGGATGCACAGGGAGACCAACATCCGGTGCTGCTGGCAGATCATCAACTCGGTGAAAGACGTTCTTTGGTCGGCCCGAAACTTGATGATCTACCAGCACATGGAGATGTCCGTGGGAGAATGCTGCCGACTGACACATTCTCGGCTGCAGGAGTCCGTGCTGAGGGACGCACTGAAACTCGGTGCAGCCACCGCAAGGGCCCGGTGGGGAAGGGCCACAGTTTAAGATTCGTCACCTGTGGGAGTGGGAGGGTCGGGTGGGCAGTGTACACCTCATCAGCAGTATGGATAGTTGAAACAACATTGTGTCACAGGAGTGGCTAGAAATGGAGAAAGGTATTGACTGTAATGGAACTTCGATAAAGGAATGAGAGTCAACGCCTGGCTTTTTATTGTAAATAAGTTTTATTCTTGACTAAGGTTTGAGAGTCAACGAATGATATATTGTAAACGTCTTTATTTTGAACAAGGACTGAGAGTCAATGCATGATTTATTGTAAATAACTATTGACTAAAGACTCAGTCAACAAATGTTTTTTTTTTGTAAATAACTTTATTTTGTAGTATTTCTGAATAAAGTACATTTTTGGAGAAGGTTAGTGAAGTGTCTTCTGTGGCCGGAGCCTGATCCTTCACTGAGAGGTGGGAGGAGACCACTCGGCCCATTGGCGATTCCGACTCCCCTGGGTGGGAAGGAGGGATCCCGGCAGAAGATGGGAGGGGGAGGATTTTATTGGAAGGATGAAGATGGTGAGAGAGGGGGCGGACAGGATGTTTGTTCCGGTGGGGGCAGGAGGGGCTCATCTGTGGAAATGTCTGTGCCCACAGTGGTGGCGAGCAGTGGACTTCACCACATTGGGGGGCAAACACCGGCAGACTGTTGTCCTGCAAGCGGGGCCAATGGTCCGGGAAAAGTGACAATCATTTGGGATTTGTTGAGATTGTACCGGGAATATGGTGTAAAATCCCGCTCCCCACACTAACACGGGTTATACAGACCAAAGAACAAACTGCCGGAGGAACTCAGTGGGTCGGGCAGCATCTGTGGAGGGAAATGGACCGTCAACATTTCGGGCCGAGACCCTCCCTCTGGACTGAGAGTGGATGGGAAATAGTCAGAGAAGAGAGGTGAGGGGTGGGGATGGGGCAAGAGCTGAGGAGTGAGAGGTGGATCCAGGTGAGGGGGAGGTGGGAAGGTGGAAATAGTGACAGGGTGGGAGGTGTTCTGTTCACTGTTCAGTCTGCTGGCTGGGCTCATTACCCAACCCCCGATGCAGTACAGGCCTTCCGCTTGTTGGACAATACACATGTTGCATTAAGATGCGCCTAACAAATTCTACATCTAAATCACTTACAGTCAGCAGGTCCAAGTTTATATTTGTCCGTTCGTTCGCCATGTGCTGTGTCACATGATGTAGGTGGTTGTGGCCTTTCCATGACTGATTGCTCAGCAATTTTTCTACTGCGGTGGTTTGCCATTGCTGCTTTCTGGGCAGTGTCTTTTCAAGATGTTGGGATTATCAGTACTCTTCAGAGACAGCCGTTATCAGTACTGGTCAGAGACAGCAGTTATCAGTACTGTTCAGAGACAGCCGTTATCAGTACTGGTCAGAGACAGCCGTTATCAGTACTCTTCAGAGACAGCCGTTATCAGTACTGATCAGAGACAGCCGTTATCAGTACTGGTCAGAGACAGCCGTTATCAGTACTGTTCAGAGACAGCCGTTATCAGTACTGGTCAGGGACAGCCGTTATCAGTACTGTTCAGAGACAGCCGTTATCAGTACTGGTCAGAGACAGCCGTTATCAGTACTCTTCAGAGACAGCCGTTATCAGTACTGGTCAGAGACAGCCGTTATCAGTACTCTTCAGAGACAGCCGTTATCAGTACTGGTCAGAGACAGCCGTTATCAGTACTCTTCAGAGACAGCCGTTATCAGTACTGGTCAGAGACAGCCGTTATCAGTACTCTTCAGAGACAGACTGCCCGGTGTCAGTGGTCACATTAGCAGAACTTGTGACACGCGCTGGCTACTCATAAGATCCCATGGCTTCACATCACCCTGATCGGGGTGGCGGGAGGGGTTGTGCTAAGTAGGAGCAATGCCTCGCCCAAGGGTGACATACAGGTCAGTGGAGGGAGGAAGAACCATCAAATTCATCCTTCCAAAGTGAATCACTCCACACTTTTCCATGTTGAACCCCATCTGGCACTTTTCATCCCTGTTCCGCATCCTGTCGATGTCCTGTTGTAAGCTACGACAATCTTCTATATTAACCACAACTCTAGCAATCTCCATATCATCTGCAAACTTACAAGTTCCACCCTTCCACTTCCTCAAACAAATCATCTATTTAAAAAACTAAAAACAGGGGATCACAGAACAGATCCCTGCACGTCACCACTGATCATACGCGTAATTATCATCTACCTTCTGCTGACAAAAGCCAATTCTGAATGCACCAGCTAGTTTCAAAGGACTCTGCCTCAGACAGCTGGGTTGTTGGAATGTGCCTCTGAAGCCTGACAGCAGACTAGCAAGTGAATGTTTGATAGAGCAGTCAGAAACCGGAGTTGCCAGCCTGAGTCAGGGCTTTGAGGCTCCAGAGAGAGAGAGATGGGGTCTGGAGTTTATAAGGAGGAAGAATAGGAATCAGACCAGCATAATCTGCCTACATATGAAAAATCAGAAACATTTGGAAACTGGTTGTTCGAAAAAATGTGGTAATTTCTGCAAATTACTGGTGGTAATCAACAGATCAGGCAGCAAATGTGGAGAGGAATAAATAAACAACGTTTAGACCGAGCCCCTTCAACATGCCCAGACTGTGTACTTCTCTGCTTCGTTGCTGCCTGAACTGCAGAGTTCCTCCAGCATTTTATGTGTGTGCGTCCCTGTATTTCCAGCAACTGCAGAATCTCTTGTGTTTTATATCTGCATTTGCAAGAGGATTGTACTTTGGCATTCGATACACAGAATGCATGTATTTTATGGGAACCGGCTTCTACGTTAAAACAGCTGCTGATTTTTCTCTACACACAAAAAAAACAGAGGTATGGATTTGGAACCAGGGCTGGCAGTAATCTTTAATGGCACCGTGATTACCCATAAAGCCCTGTGTTATAATATTCGCCGTCGCTGAAGCACCGATCAAATGCGGAGGCGTCAGGGTTGCGGATGATCCCGAAAATCGCGCATGCGCGCAGTATACAAAAGACTTCAAACAATCGACTACAGGTAAGAGCATTTCTCCGGGCGGTTTTCCAACACCTACTGAGGGTCAATTGCTGTCAGCTGCGGACTCCATGGCTAGCAATCCGGGCACAATCCTGCTCTCGTCCCTCTCTCTCAGCCCCACGATCCGTACACGGGCCCCGGGGAGCTTCCGGCTGATGAGGGAACGGGAACCGATGGATCTCTCAGACAGAGCTGAGCTCCAGCTTTCTAAATGCAAGGATTAGGAACTCGGAGAAAGGGGACAAAATCTTTTACATCAGCAGGTGAGAAAATCACCTTTGTTCTACTTCCAATCACAAACAAGAGAAAATCTGCAGATGCTGGAAATTCAAGCAACGCGCAGAAAATGCTGGATGAATTCAGCATTAGTACTCTTTTCCATAGATGCTGCCTGGCCTGCTGAGTTCCTCCAGCAGTTTTTGACCTATTCTCTGTGCGTACATAATGACATCAAACAACTTTGCCCTGGGCAACAAGTAGCTTTCACACCACAAATGAGCCAGACTCCAATGAGACAGAATACAGCCCTTCCCTTCAGATTCATTGGCATTGCCATCAATGAGTTCACCACCGTCAGTCACCTGGGGGAGGGTTCAGGGGAAATATTTATGTACAATACAGAAACTGGTGTTACCTGAGTGATATTTGGAAATCTGCCTTTTTAAAGCATAATTTAGGAAGCAAATCACGTATGGAAAATGTGCAAAAGCTCTGGTGAGAAAATCCTTCATTACCCATTACAGGCCTGCTACATAGGTTGTGTGAGAGTGCAGATGAATTCAATCGAACCCAGAGGAGATCAAAGTTCTTTTCGACAGTATTTGCTAGCTGTTAAAATGACTACCTCGCTATATAAAATTCAATTTGTCACTGGGTAAAAAATGCACAGTACAAGATTTATGTGCACACTGGTCATTACAAATTAGAGGGGACATTGATGGGAAGGTGGGGAGACCTCCAGTGTCTCTGATGCCCTCACCTACAAGATGTGCATCCAGCTGCAGCTTGTAACCCTGTACTTTAAGGAGTTGGAACTTGAAATGGTACTTGGTAAGTGGGAGGCATTCAGAAGTGAAATTTTGGGGTGTAAAGTTCGTCTGAGCCTGCAAAAATAAAAATTGAAAGGTAACTGGTGTAGGGAACCTTGGTCTTCAAGAGATATTGAGGCCCCTTATATTTTGTTCCTGCAAATGGCTCAGTCTGTTGGGTCCTATCAAGACTCATTAATGACTACAATATCATAATTCCATGCCCTGAGCTCATCTGACTTTCTTTTTATATCATCGTCTGTTGATTTCTAAAAGCTTCCCAATAGTTTTTGTTCTTTTGTTTGCCCTGTCTTTGGATTTTACGTTGACTTTGGCTTCTCATTTCAGCCACGGTTGCGTCTTCCTGCCTTTCCAATGCTTCCACCTCTTTGGGATGTATCGATCACTCAGCTCTCAAATTGCTCCCAGAAACTCCAGCCATTGCTGCTCCACTGTCATTCCTACCTTTTCCCTTCCAAACAAGTCTGCCATAGAAACATGGAGAAGTTCAGTACGGAAACAGGGTATTTGGCCCAACTAATCAATGCCGAAAAAACATTTAAGCTGTCTAATGCAACTACCTGCACAAGGACCATTGCCCTCCATACCCCTACCATCCAGGCTCCCGTCCAAATGTATTTTAAATGGTGAAACTGAGCTCAAATTTACCACTTGTGCTGGCATCTCATTCCACATTCTTATGACCATTTCAGTACAGAGCTTTTCCAAATATTCCCGTTAAATTTTCACCTTCCCCACTTACCCATGACCTCTGGTTGTCATCCCACCCAACCTCAGTGGAAAAAGCTGCTTGCATTTACCCTATCTATACCCTCATAATTTTGTATACTTCTAACAAATCCTTAAAGCAATGTATAATTTCCTTGTTTATCTTTAGAGCCATTTTTAGGTATATAAGATGATGAGGGGCATTGATCGTGTGGATAGCCAGAGGTTTTTTTCCCAGGGCTGAAATTGCTAAAACGAGGGGACATAGTTTTAAGGTGCTTGGAAATAGATACCAAGGGGATGTCAGGGGTAAGTTTTTTTTTTACACAGCGAGTCTTGGGTGCATGGAATGCACTGCCGGCTATTTGTGTGAGAGTGTTTCAGTTACTGTGGGGCCAGGCACCCATGCAGCTCAGTGGAAACAGGGAATAATACCAATGGAGAGAATCAAACTGAGTCAGTTCACAGACTGGAGATGACAGAAATGCTCCATTCTTATAGAGACAGGAGGAGCATCAGAGAATTTGTTGGTCATTCTAGTACCAGGTATGATATTGTGGCCATCACAGAGACGTGGCTAAAGGATGCATGTCTCTGGGAGCTGAACGTCCAAGGATACACGGTGTATCAGAAGGATAGGAAGGTAGGCAGAGGGGGAGGCGTGCCTTTATTGGTAAGAAATGATATTAAATCATTAGAAAGAGGTGGTATATGATTGGAAGGTGCAGAATCTTTATGGGTTGAGCTAAGAAATCGCAGGGGTTAAAGGACCCTGATGGCAGTTATTTATAGGCCTCCAAACAGCTACAGTGATGTGGACTAGAAATTACAACAGGAAATAGAAAAGGCTTGTCAGAAGGGCGGTGTTATGATAATTGTTGGGGATTTTAACATGCGAGTGGATAGGGAAAATCAGGTCGGCACTGGATCTCAAGAGAGAGAATTTGTAGAATGTCTGCGAGATGGCTTTTTAGAACAGCTTGTTGTTGAGCCCACTAGGGGATCGGATGTACTGGATTGGGTATTGTGTAATGAACCGGAGGTGATTGGAGAGATTGAGGTGAAGGAACCCTTAGGAGGCAGTGATCATAACATGATTGAGTTCACTGTGAAATTAGAAAAAGAAGCCAAAATCTGATATGTCGGTATTTCAGTGGAGTAAAGGAAATTACAGTGACATGAGAGAGGAACTGGCTAAAGTTGACTGGAAAGGGACACTGGCAGGAAAGATGGCAGAGTAGCAGTGGCTGAAGTTTATGCGAGAAATGAGGAAGGTGCAAGACAGGTATATTCCAAAAAAGAAATTTTGGAATGGAAAGAGGAAGCAACAATGTTTGACAAGAGAAGTCAAAGCCAAAGTTAAAGCAATGGAGGGGGCATACAAGGAAGTAAAAATTAGTGGGAAGACAGAGGATTGGAAAGTTTTTATAAGCTTACAAAAGGATACTAAGAAGGTCATTAAGAGGGAAAAGATTAACTATGAAAGGAAGCTAACAAATAATATCAAAGACGATACTGAAAGCTTTTTCAAGTATATAAAGAGTAAAAGACAGGTGAGAGTAGATATAGGACCGATAGAAAATTATGCTGGAGAAATTGTAATGGGAGATAAGGAGATGGTGGAAGAACTGAATGAATATTTTGCATCAGTCTTCTCTGAGGAAGACATCAGCAGTATACCGGACACTCAAGGGTGGCAGGTAAGAGAAGTGTGCGCAGTCACAATTATGACAGAGAAAGTACTCAGGAAGCTGAATATTCTAAAGGTAGGTAAATCTCCCAGACCAGACAGAATGCACCCGCGTGTTCTGTAGGAAGTAGCTGTGGAGATTCCGGAGGCATTAGCAATGATCTTTCAAAAGTCGGTAGATGCTGGCATGGTTCCGGAGGACTGGAAGATTGCAAATGTCACTCCGCTATTTAAGAAGGGGGCAAGGAAGCAAAAAAGAAATTATAGACCTGTTAGTATGACATCAGTGATTGGGAAGTTGTTGGAGTCGATTGTCAAGGATGAGGTTACAGAGTACCTGCAGGCATATGACAAGATAGGCAGAACTCAGCATGGATTCCTTAAAGGAAAATCCTGCCTGACAAACCTATTACAATTTTTTGAGGAAATTACCAGTAGGCTAGACAAGGGAGATGCAGTGGATGTTGTATATTTGGATTTTCAGAAGGCCTTTGACAAGGTGCCACAAATGATAACAAGATAAGAGCCCATGGAATTACGGGAAAGTTACATACGTGGATAGAGCGTTGGCTGATTGGCAGGAAACAGAGAGTGGGAATAAAGGGATCCTATTCTGGTTGACTGCCGATTACCAGTGGTGTTCCACAGGGGTCCGTGTTGGGGCCGCTTCTTTTTACATTGTACATCAATGATTTGGATTATGGAATAGATGGCTTTGTGGCTAAGTTTGCTGACGATACAAAGATAGGTGGAGGGGCCGGTAGTGCTGAGGAAATGGAGAGTCTGCAGAGAGACTTGGATAGATTGGAAGAATGGGCAAAGAAGTGGCAAATAAAATACAATGTTGGAAAGTGTATGGTTATGCACTTTGGCAGAAGAAATAAACGGGGAGAGAATTCAAAATTCTGAGATACAGTGGGACTTGGGAGTCCTCGTACAGGCTACCCTTAAGGTTAACCTCCAGGTTGAGTCGGTGGCGAAGAAGGCGAATGCAATGTTGGCATTCATTTCTAGAGGAATAGAGTATAGAAGCAGGGATGTGATGTTGAGGCTCTATAAGGCGCTGGTGAGACCTCACTTGGAGTACTGTGGGCAGTTTTGGTCTCCTTATTTAAGAAAGGATGTGCTGACGTTGGAGAGGGTACAGAGAAGATTCACTAGAATGATTTCAGGAATGAGAGGGTTAACATATGAGGAACATTTGTCCGTTCTTGGACTGTATTCCTTAGAGTTTAGAAGAATGAGGGGAGACCTCAGAGAAACATTTCGAATGTTGAAAGGCATGGACAGAGTGGATGTGGCAAAGTTGTTTCCCATGATGGGGGAGTCTAGTACGAGAGGGCATGACTTAAGGATTGAAGGGCACCCATTCAGAACAGAAATGCGAAGAAATTTTTTTAGTCAGAGGGTGGTGAATCTATGGAATTTGTTGCCACGGGCAGCAGTGGAGGCCAAGTCATTGGGTGTATTTAAGGCAGAGATTGATAGGTATCTGAGTAGCCAGGGCATCAACGGTTATGGTGACTGGGACTAAATGGGAGAATGGATCAGCTCATTATATAATGGCGGAGCAGACTCGATGGGCCGAATGGCTGACTTCTGCTCCTTTGTCTTGTGGTCTTATGGTCTTATTCCAGCACTGCACGGTTAGAAGATGATTTCTCTCTCCAACTTGGGTTGAACTTAACTGTAAGTGTGATGCCAGATCCCACCTTGCAACTCATTTGAAATGTTGTCCTGCACTCATTGATGGATTTTGTAAATCTTTTAAAGGTTAAAAATGACAAAGAATTTGTCTACGGGAATCTCGAACACAACACACCAGTGTTGCTGTCTCTGTCCAGATACTGAAAAAGTGGAGCAACGGATTCACTCGATCATTCCTCCTGCTCAGACAGTGGAAATGGATTCACTCGCCCATCTCAACTGAAGGTACGTCAGCAAGTACACACTGAGCAAGGCCATTCACCTGTTCTGTGTGTGAGAAAGGATTCAGTCAGTCTTCCCACCTGTGGACACACCAGTCAGTTCACACTGCACAGAGGCTGGTCATCTGCTGAATTTGTGGAGAAGGATTTATTCGGTCATCTGACCTAATGGCTCACCAGCGAGTTCACACCAGTGAGCAGCCGTTCACCTGCTCAGACTGTGGGAAGGGATTCACTTGCTCATCCACCTTAATGATACACCAGCGAGTTCACACTGGGGAGCGGCCATTCACCTGCTCGGACTGTGGGAAGGGATTCACTCAGTCATCCCAACTGAAGGTACATCAGTGAATTCACACCGGAGAGAGGCCGTTCACCTGTTCAGACAGCAGGAAGAGATTCACTCGGTCATCCGACCTACTGCTACACAAGTCAGTTCACACTGGAGAGAGGCAATTCACCTGCTCAGACTGTGGGAGTGGATTCACTCAGTCATTCACTCTAATGGCACACCAGCAGGTTCACACTGGGGACAGGCCGTTCACCTGCTCGGACTGTGGGAAGGGATTCACTTGCTCATCTAATCTGAAGGTACATCAGCGAGTTCACACTGGGGGGAGGCCATTCACCTGCTCAGAGTGTGGGAAAGGATTCACTCAGTCATCCAGCCTACAAGCACACTGGTCTGTTCACACTGGGAAGTGGCCATTCACCTGCTCAGACTGTGGGAAGGGATTCGCTCATTCATTTCAACTGAAGGTACATCAGCGAGTTCACACTGGGGAGAGGCCATTCACCGGTTCAGACTGTGGGAAGGGATTCACTCAGACATCATCCCTCATGGCACACCAGCGAGTTCACATAGGGGAGCGGCCGTTCATCTGCTCGGTGTGTGGGAAGGGATTCACTCGGTAATCTCAACTGCAGAGACACCAGCGAGTTCACACTGGATAGTGGCCAATCGCCTGCTCAGACTTTGGGAAGTAAAGCCATTAAACATAGAAACATAGAAAATAGGTGCAGGAGTAGGCCATTCGGCCCTTCGAGCCTGCACCGCCATTTATTATGATCATGGCTGATCATCCAACTCAGAACACCGCCCCAGCTTTCCCTCCATACCCCCTGACCCCCGTAGCCACAAGGGCCATATCTAACTCCCTCTTAAATATAGCCAATGAACTGGCCTCAACTGTTTACTGTGGCAGAGAATTCCACAGATTCACCACTCTCTGTGTGAAGAAGTTTTTCCTAATCTCGGTCCTAAAAGGCTTCCCCTCTATCCTCAAACTGTGACCCCTCGTTCTGGACTTTCCCAACATCGGGAACAATCTTCCTGCATCTAGCCTGTCCAATCCCTTTAGGATCTTATACGTTTCAATCAGATCCTCCCTCAATCTTCTAAATTCCAACAAGTGCAAGCCCAGTTCATCCAGTCTTTCTTCATATGAAAGTCCTGCCATCCCAGGAATCAATCTGGTGAACCTTCTGTGTACTCCCTCTATGGCAAGGATGTCTTTCCTCAGATTAGGGGACCAAAACTGCACACAATACTCCAGGTGTGGTCTCACCAAGCCCTTGTACAACTGCAGTAGTACCTCCCTGCTCCTGTACTCAAATCCTCTCGCTATAAATGCCAGCATACCATTCGCCTTTTTCACCGCCTGCTGTACCTGCATGCCCACTTTCAATGACTGGTGTATAATGACACCCAGGTCTCGTTGCACCTCCCCTTTTCCTAATCGGCCACCATTCAGATAATAATCTGTTTTCCTATTTTTGCCACCAAAGTGGATAACTTCACATTTATCCACATTAAATTGCATCTGCCATGAATTTGCCCACTCACCCAACCTATCCAAGTCACCCTGCATCCTCTTAGCATCCTCCTCACAGCTAACACTGCCACCCAGCTTCGTGTCATCCACAAACTTGGAGATGCTGCATTTAATTCCCTCATCCAAGTCATTAATATATATTGTAAACAACTGGGGTCCCAGCACTGAGCCTTGCGGTACCCCACTAGTCACTGCCTGCCATTCTGAAAAGGTCCCGTTTATTGCCACTCTTTGCTTCCTGTCTGCTAACCAACTCTCCACCCACACCTATACCTTACCCCCAATACCATGTGCTTTAAGTTTGCACACTAATCTCCTGTGTGGGACCTTGTCAAAAGCCCTCTGAAAATCCAAATATACCACATCCACTGGTTCTCCCCTATCCACTCTACTAGTTACATCCTCAAAAAATTCTATGAGATTCGTCAGACATGAGTTTCCTTTCACAAATCCATGCTGACTTTGTCCGATCATTTCACCGCTTTCCAAATGTGCTGTTATCACATCCTTGATAACTGACTCCAGCAGTTTCCCCACCACCGACGTTAGGCTAACTGGTCTATAATTCTCCGGTTTCTCTCTCCCTCCTTTTTTAAAAAGTGGAGTTACATTAGCCACCCTCCAATCCTCAGGAAGTAGTCCAGAATCTAACGAGTTTTGAAAAATTATCACTAATGCATCCACTATTTCTTGGGCTACTTCCTTAAGCACCCTGGGATGCAGACCATCTGGCCCTGGGGATTTATCTGCCTTCAATCCCTTCAATTTACCTAACACCACTTCCCTACTAACATGTATTTCGCTCAGTTCCTCCATCTCACTGGACCCTCTGTCCCCTACTATTTCTGGAAGATTATTTATGTCCTCCTTAGTGAAGACAGAACCAAAGTAATTATTCAATTGGTCTGCCATGTCCTTGCTCCCCATAATCAATTCACCTGTTTCTGTCTGCAGGGGACCTACATTTGTTTTTACCAGTCTTTTCCTTTTTACATATCTATAAAAGCTTTTACAGTCCGTTTTTATGTTGCCTGCCAGTTTTCTCTCATAATCTTTTTTCCTCTTCCTAATTAAGCCCTTTGTCCTCCTCTGCTGAACTCTGAATTTCTCCCAGTCCTCAAGTGAGCCACTTTCTCTGGCTAATTTGTATGTTTCTTCTTTGGAATTGATACTATCCCTAATTTCCCTTGTCAGCCACGGGTGCACTACCTTCCTTGATTTATTCTTTTGCCAAACTGGGATGAACATTTGTTGCAGTTCATCCATGCAACCTTTAAATGCTTGCCATTGCATATCCACCGTCAATCCTTTGTGTCATTTGCCAGTCTATCTTAGCTAATTCACGTCTCATACCTTCAAAGTTACCCCTCTTTAAGTTCAGAACCTTTGTTTCTGAACTAACTATGTCACTCTCCATCTTAATGAAGAATTCCACCATATTATGGTCACTCTTACCCAAGGGACCTCTCACGACAAGATTGCTAATTAACCCTTCCTCATTGCTCAAAACCCAGTCCAGAATAGCCTGCTCTCTCGTCGGTTCCTCGACATGTTGGTTCAAAATACCATCCCGCATACATTCCAAGAAATCCTCTTCCTCAGCACCTTTACCAATTTGGTTCACCCAATCTACATGTAGATTGAAGTCACCCATAATAACTGCTGTTCCTTTATTGCACACATTTCTAATGTGTGTCAGAGGTAATTTTTTCACAAAGAGCATGGTAGGTGCATGGAATGCACTGCAGGATAAGAGGGTAGAGGTGCATACAATGCGATCTTTTAAGAGACTCTTAGATATGTATATGGAGCTTAGAAAAATAAAGGACATTGCGGTAGGAAAATTCTAGGCAGCTTCTAGAGTAGGTTACATGGCAGGCAGAGTATAGTGGGACAAAGAGCCTGTAATGTGCTGTAGATTTCTATTTTCTCTGTTCTATTTGTTATTCCATGGATGTCTGCTTGGTAAATGTTCTTAAGCCGTGAAGCAAATGTTGTTAGAAGTTTTCCTTTTTGCAGTATTTTTCTATTGTCATTGTTTTTTGGTATTCCAGATAGCTGGGTGTCAAGAGTCCTGATGAAGGGTCTTGGCCCAAAACGTTGATTCTCATCCATAGATGCTGCCTGACTTGCTGAGCTCCTCCAGCACTTTGTGTGTATTGCTCCAGACATCCAGCATCTGCAATATCTCGTGTCCCAGATACTGGTATGTTTATCGAAAGGACACGCAGGCAGGGAAAGAGGGTGCTGTGGCTCTGTTGGGAAAAAATCAAATCAAATCATTAGAAAGAGGTGACATACGGTTGGAAGATGTTGAGTCATTGTGGGTAGAACTAAGGAACAGCAATGGTGAAATGACCCTGATGGGAGTTTTCTGAAGATCCCCATACAGTAGGAGGTATATTATCCACAAATTACAACAGGAGAAAGAAAATGCATGCCAAAACAGCAATGTTACAATAGTCATGAGAGATAGTCATGCAGATATATTGGAAAAATCAGGTAGGTGCAGGATCCCAAGAGGGGGATTTCCTACGATGCCCTCAAGATGGCTTTTTAGAGCAGCTCCTGGTTGAGCCCAGCTGGGGATCAGCTATTCTCAATTGGGTGTTGTGCAATGAACAGGAATTAATTAGAGCACTTAAGGAGAAAGAACCCACAGGGGCAAGTGATCGTAAAATATTGGAGTTCATCCTGAAATGTGAGAAGGAGAAGCTGCTGTACTCACTGTACACCCATGATTGTGTAGCCAAGTTTCCATCGAACTCAATATATCAGTTTGCTGATGACACAACAATTGTAGGCCGTATCTCGGGTAATGATGAGTTTGAGTACAGAGAGGAAATTAAGAACCTGGTGGCATGTTGTGAAGACAATAACCTATCGCTCAACGTCAGCAAGACGAAGGAATTGGTTTTTAAATCAGAAGGAGTAGTGGACAGCACGACTCCATTTACATCAGTGGTGTGCAATTGGAACAGGTCAAAAGCTTTAAGTTCCTCAGGGTCAATATCACAAATGTCCTGACTTGGTCCAACCAAGCACAGTTCACTGCCAAGAAGGCCCACCAGCACCTTTACTTCCTGAGGAAACTAAAGAAATTTGGCCTGTCCCCTAGAACCCACAGTCATTTTTATAGATGACCGTAGAAAGCATTCTTCTAGGGTGCATTACAACCTGGTATGGAAGTTGTCCTGTCCAAGACGGGAAGAAGCTGCAGAAGATGGTGAACATGGCCCAGCACATTACACAAACCAATCTTCCGTCCGTGGACTCACTTTAACACCGCGTGTTGTTAGAGCAGTGCTGCCAGGATAATCAAGGACACGACCCACCCAGCCAACACACTTTTTGTCCCTCTTCCCTCCAGGAGAAAGCTCAAGAGCTTGAAGACTCGAACGGCCAAATTTGGGAACAGCTTCTTTCCAAATGTGATAAGACTGCTGAATGGATCCTGACCCAGATCTGGGCCACGCCCTCCAAATATCCGGACCAGCCTCTCGGGTTTTTTTGCACTACCTTACTTTCCATTTTTCTATTTTCTATTTATGATTTATAATTTAAATTTTTAATATTTACTAATTTTTACTATTTGTAATATTTAATATTTGTAATCCAGGGAGTGGGAAGCACAGAATCAAGTATCAGTGTGATGATTGTACGTTCTAGTATCAATTGTTTGGCGACTATAAAGTATATGTTTTCCAGGTCAACCACTCACCTCCCACCCCTGTCACCATTTCCACCTTCCCACCTCCCCCTCACCTGGACCCACCTCTCAGTCCCCAGCTCTTGCCCCATCCCCACCCCTCACCTCTTTTCTCTGACTATTTCCCGTCCACTCTCAGTCCAGAGGGAGGGTCTCGGCCCGAAATGTTGACGGTCCATTTCCCTCCACAGATGCTGCCCGACCCACTGAGTTCCTCCGGCAGTTTGTTCTTTGGTCTGTATAACCCGTGTTAGTGTGGGGAGCGGGATTTTACACCATATTCCCGGTACAATCTCAACAAAACACAAATAATTGTCACTTTGCCCGGACCATCGGCCCCGCTTGCAGGGCAACAGTCTGCCGGTGTTTGCCCCCAATGTGGTGAATCGCCACCACCGTGGGCTCAGACATTTCCACAGATGAGCCCCTCCTGTCCCCACCGGGACAAACATCCTGTCCGCCCCCTCTCTCACCGTCTTCATCCTCTCCCTCCCCGGGGAACCGGCATCAAACCGACGGGCCGAGCGGTCTCCTCCTACCTCTCAGCGATACATCAGACTCCGGCCGCAGGTGACGCTTTACAAACGCCCCAACTTCCCTCGGAGGGAAATGGAAATAAATCAGAAAGCGGACATTTACTTTGGGATTTTGTTCCGCTTTAACGGGCTGTCGGTCTGCAGCAGGAGACCGGGTAACGCCCTCTCGGCTGGTCAGCCTCCACTATTGGGTGTAACCAGTGATTGACATCGCTTCGCACCAATGGGAATAGCGCAGCTCCCGCAATCAATTCAATTCCTCTGTTGACTGTTCGGGTGGTGGGCGTGCCTCGCGCTCAGTAGCTCAGCCGTTAAACCGAAAAAGCTCGAGCACGGCAGCGCGTGTGTGACGTAAGGCACCGTGCTCGTGACAGCAGATGCAGATACGGGGAGACCATGGGTGACGTCAGTCGTGTGGGGGGGGGCTGCTGTGTGACGTAACGTGAGGGGAGAGCTTCAGTTTTAAAACACCTTTTGTTGGGTCCGATCTGGAACAACAAAATTAAATTCGGGTTTCATCGGGACCGGATCCGGTGTTGTGAGATGTGTCCGGCTGTGCCGTGTTGTTGGTGGAGTGGGCAGCGGGGTGTTTGTCTCCGGGCTCTCCTCAGCCCCGGTTTTCACTTTGCGATCGAGCCCGGGCCGTGGATCAATTCCTTGTGGTTCTGCAGGGTGTTTGGGGCGAAGGGACAGTCTGTCTGTCTGTCTGTCTGTCTGTGTGGGTCGGGGTTATGAGTGGGTCCCGGGACAAATTAACTTGTAAACACCGGACCATCTGGTGAATTGGATCAGACAGCTTCGCTCGCCTGTCCTTTCAGGAAACAACAATTCTCTCTTCATATTAATGACTGTCTAAACTTGCTGTGAACAAGATTCTGTGTTACAAGATTGTGAGTTACAGAGTCTAGGACAGCTGTCACCGTCATGGGCTGCGAGTGCAGACAGGGATTGGGGTCACTGAGCTGTGCATCAGAGAAGGACACGGGTTTGTACAGCCTCCTGTGGGGTAGAAATGTCCACACGGTGAATTCGGATCTGCTGGCACATCGGGAGTCTGAAAGGGAAAGGGAACAGGGAAGGGACTGAGCAGAGAGTTTTAACAGGGGTGGAGGGGTACAGCAGCTGTCTGATAGATCATTTTAATTGTTTTTTATAATCTCACAGATGGTGACTGAGGAAGGAGCTCGTTGACGGAGGATATCCGGAGGCGAGCAGCTCAGATACGGAATCAGGAATTGAATTGCATTGTCTTAATTTCTTACATCCATCAGGAGTAAAAATCTTTACGTTACGTCTCCATCTAAATGTGCAACGTGTAATCATTGTAATTTATAATAAATAAAATAGACAATGTAATATAGTGTACACTCAGATCAGCGTGAGTTCATCAGTCTGACAGCCTGGTGGAAGAAGCTGTCCCGGAGCCTGTTGGTCCTGGCTTTTATGTTGCGGTACCGCTTCCCGGATGGTATCAGGAGAGTGACAGTGTTGTGATTTTCTGTGTCACGGGTACAGACAGTCGTCTCAAGTGAGGAGTTTGTGTGGAGATGCAGCTTCTCTGGAGCTGGAGGAAAGAGGACACACCAACAGGTGGAACCAGCTGTGGGAAGACATGGTTTGTCAGGTCTGATGATGAGCTGAATGTACCATAACCTTCAGACTGAATCAGAAAACCATTCTGAGGTTATTTGACATGTCAGAAGCAGGGGAGATGTGATCACATGTGCAGAGGGCAGGGGTTGTGTCTCCATGAGACCCTCAGTGAGATGGTTCAAGTTACAATGTGCAGGGCTGAAAGCACAGTGTTTGGGGCCGGATTCAATCACTGATTCTGACACAGTGAGAGGGTTAGTTTTGTTGTAAGGAGGAAACATTAATGGAGAAAGAGACAGGAACTTCATCAATTCTACACGGGTCCCATTTATCAGCACTTGGCTCTTAGCCGACTGTATCTCAGCAGTTCCTTTCTTTTTTCTTTTCAAATCTTTTTATTATTATTATATTATTCAAAAATAATACGAGTACATCAAATTAAGCAACACAATGTCTAGAGGAAAAAAAAACATTATTTTAAAGATTGAAAAATGTTGCTGATAATTTAAAAAAAACACTACTAAGCAGAAAATCTGGGATAAAACCCCATTAGGTGTACAACCCGGAGCCATGCGTCATACAAAAAGCCTCTAAAAATAAACATCAAACCGCCAGCAAGAAAAAAAATATATACCAAAAATTTACAATTAGATCATGGAGGAAATCTATCAAATAACTCAAATGATAATAACGAGCAAATGAACCCCATCTTTTCTCAAAATCAAATAAAGGTTCAAAGGTTCGACTTCTAATTTTCTCCAAACTAAGACATAGCATCACTTGAGAGAACCATTGCGACAAAGTGGGAGCTGATGTATCCTTCCACTTCAACAAAATGGCCCTCCTAGCTATCAATGTAACAAATGCAATAACATGATGGTCAGACATAGAGATATCACGGATATTTTGAGGAATTATTCCAAAAAGCACAGTTAATTTGCTAAATTGTAAATTAATTTTAAGTGCTTTAGAAATTTTCGAAAAAACTGACATCCAGTACTGTTCCTGTATAGAAGAAGACCAAAATATGTTGTCATCGTCCGGTCCATAACGACGGTATTCCGGTTCACGGTCCGGTCCATCGACCACTGATCCAGGTTTTCCTGTCTACACTGGACATCTGGTAGATCATCAAGTTTCGGGCCGACCAAAGAGCGTCTTTCACCGAGCTGATCTGCCAGCAGCACCGGACTTTTTTTTTTGTGTTTTTTTTTGGAGTTCCAAACAATCACACTTTATTTAAACAGTACAATTCCAAATTCAAATACTTTAGGTCAACTGCCCACACTCAGTGATTTTAACCGTGGCTTTTGGTGTTCCATTCACGGTGCCACATCTCTCCATCTTCTTTACCACATCCATTCCTTCTACCACAGATCCAAACACAACATGTTTCCCATCCAACCATCTGCTCCCTGTGATGCATATGAAGAACTGGGAACCATTTGTATTTGGTCCAGCATTGGCCATGGACAGGATGCCTGGCCCCGTGTGCTTCAGCTGAAAATTCTCATCTTTAAACTTCTCCCCATAGATGGACTTGCCTCCAGTGCCGTCATGTTTTGTGAAGTCGCCACCCTGGCACATGAAGCCAGGAATGATTCTGTGGAACGTTGAACCTTTGTAACCGAAACCCTTCTCGCCTGTGCATAATGCACGGAAGTTTTCTGCAGTCTTTGGGACAATATCTGGTCTTAGCTCCATCACTAGGCGACCCTGGGGTTTATCCCGAATAGAGATGTCCATAAAAACCTTGGGGTTTTTGCCGGCCATGTTTCTGCAGTTTCCGAGGTCGGAGAAAAACGCAAGCGGCAAGCTGTACTCTGCCTTTGTCACTGTGCGACGATGCAGCCAAAAAGCGGAGAAGCGATACCCACAACTGTCCGGACCTTTTCGGATCCTGCTAGTCTTCCCTCTATTAAGTTAGACCGACTGTCTACAGGACACCGATTTATCCTACTTCTCTCCAACGTTTGAAGTAGGTTTGGTGTAATTTCTCTCAATCTTTGACAGAAGTTGTCTTTTTCTCCCTCGTCGCGAAAGCTCTTTTGGAATATAGCTGATCGTGTAAAATAGCTGATATTTCACCAACCAAATGAGAGAGGCGGACCTGGTTTGTATGAATACTCCTCCTCTCAGCTGATAGTCCTGTCGAACTGTTCCGCCCGCCCTCTCTAGCGTCTGATGTCAGTGCAAGCACTCATTTAAGGAGGTATTTCTTAACTTACAGCAAAAGTCTGGAGGAAGAAACGCCCCACGAGAAGGGTGCACCATCTCTGGAGAATTCCCAAGGAAGTTAGGATGCTATATCTTTGAAATAATATACGTTGTAATGAGGATTAATTCATTGATGGTAGTCAAGAGGACTGGGAAAGTTTAAAACTACAAGGTATGCCACAAAAATTGTAAAGAATGTGGGACACATGAGAAAATTATTAAAAATATTGATGGGTTTTTTACAGAAATACAAGCAAAAAGCCAAAAGTAATGTTGGTTTTTGAGGCTGATTGTAAAATTGGGAATGAGAAGGTACAGATTCTAAATAATGAAAGTAATAACAGATTGCAAAGGTCTGTAGGGAGAGGAATTTTTTTTATTTTTATCGGTGAAAAAGTACAGGACAAATTTGTATCTTTACAAATGAGTGGCATCAGAGATAATGGATGCATTGGTTGTAATCTGAGGAGTCCGGATGTGTGTTCTCAAATTTGTTGAAAATATAAAGATAAGTGGCTTATCAGGTGATGCAGAGTACACAAGAGCCTGCAACGTGATGAGCACAGGTTAAGTGGATGAGCAGGAAAGTGGCCTTTGAAATATAATATAGAACAAAATATGAAGTTGCCTGCCTGCTCTGGAAAGAAGAAAGACAAACCTGATTGTTAAATAGAGAGGTGTTTAGAGAATGTTGCAGTGCAAACTCAATCTCTAGCACACAAAAAGGGTGTGTAGGTTAAACAAATATGCAGAAAGGCCAATGGAATGTTGGCCTTTATTGTAAGGGTTATGGAATACAAGGGTAAGGATATTTTGTAGCAACTTTATTGGGAGCTCGTTAGACAACACCTGGCGTTCTGTGTACAGTTTAGATCTCGTCTTTAATAAAGGACATACTTGAATCATGGGATTCACATATGGGGGCGAGGGGTGAGCGTGTAGGGAACAATGAGAAGCGATCTTACTGAAGCAAGATTCTGAGGGTGTTGTCAGACAAGATGCTGAGACGATGTTTCTCCAAGTGAGGATATCGAGAAAATGGGATATAGTTTGAGTAGTTGGTTTCCCATTGATCAGGAGATGAAGACGAATTTCTTCTGCAGGTTGTGATCCTTTGGAATTCTCCACGTTAAGAGTTATGGTAGAGCCATAGAATATGCAATATATTGTAGGCATATGAACTACATGGAAATCTACAGGTGCAGAGAGAGAGTTGGAAAGTGGTGTAGAGGCCAAAACCAGATCAATAACGATCTTATTGCATGGGGAAGCAGGGATGAAGAGCCATTTGGCTCATGCTCTGTTTCTGATGCATTTAACTCAATGGATCATTCAGAAGTTTTGCAATGTTCACAACTGTTTTGTATTTGATCATAGGGTACAATTGGCACGTTGGAGAATCCATCTACTTGGGCACCTGAGTGAAATGAGGCCTGGGATTTGAGATTAAATTTAAGCATGATGTAAAATGACATAATTTCAGACAATATTAATAATTTGCGAACTGATCCCAAGTTCAGCCTTTGATTAATGTGATCTGCCTTCCCACAGAGCCTGACGTGGGGATGCCCGAGGCAGATGCTGATGGGTTTTTCCAGCAGCTGATAGCAGGAGTGGTAAGTGCTCCTCATCATTTATCCCTTTGTTTTAAGTGAGTGTTTATGACGTGCAGCAGCAGTTTTCTCTATTTTGACGTACATTACTGAGCATGATCATAGATGGATTGACCTGCCCATGTTTGCTCTCAGAGAGCTTTGTCTGCCAGAATTGAACTAGCACTATAACCAGCAGTAAGGAGGTTAACAGTGCTTTGTCCCAATTTTCAAATGAGATCAATTTTGGAGCTCACCATAGTTCCCTTTGACAGTAAAATGCTGTTCATGGATGGGTGACCTCCCAAAGCATCTTCAGAAGTTTCATCATTCTTCCAGGCCAGCCTTCATACTCAACTTTCATATCGGCACTGGAAGTCTAGTGTGCACCCAGATTAAGTCACAAAATATTCTCTGAACCGATTGTCCAGCAATTGTATCTGACTAATTCTGCCAGAAACCTGTTCTATTTCTACGATTGATATTTTGTGGGCTTGGAGAATTAGAAAAAGATGTAAATTCAGAATACCTGATTTATATTTGTCTTTGCCTACTTTCAGGAATATCTTCACAGCAATGGAATTACACACAGGGACATCAAGCCAGAGACTCTGTTACTTGATGACCAAGGTATAAGGATGCAAATCTCTTCACTTTTATTGTGTAATAGAACAAAAATTGGGTATTGTTATGCCTTACTCACAGCATTTGAGACATTTAGACAATAGGTGCAGGAGTAGGCCATTCGGCCCTTCGAGCCAGCACCGCCATTCACTGTGATCATGGCTGATCATCCACGATCAGTACCCAGTTCCTGCCTTATCCCCATACCCTTTGATTCCACCATCTTTAAGAGCTGTATCCATCTCTTTCTTGAAAGCATCCAGAGACTTGGCCTCCACAGCCTTCTGGGGCAGAGCATTCCATACATCCACCACTCTCTGGGTGGAAAAAGTTTTTCCTCAACTGTGTTCTAATTCTTAAACTGTGGCCTCTGGTTCTGGACTCACCCATCAGCGGGAACATGCTTCCTGCCTGCAGCGTGTCCAATCCCTTAATAATCTTATATGTTTCAATAAGATCCCCTCTCAGCCTTCTAAATTCCAGAGTATACAAACCCAGCCGCTCCAATCTTTCAACATATGACAGTCCCGCCATCCAGGGAATTAACCTTGTGAACCTACGCTGCACTCCCTCAATAGCAAGAATGTCCTTCCTCAAATTGGAGACCAAAACTGCACACAGTACTCCAGGTGTGGTCTCACCAGGGCCCTGTAGAGCTGCAGAAGGACCTCTTTGCTCTTATACTCAATTCCCCTTGTTATGAAGGCCAGCATGCTATTAGCTTTTGTCAGTGCCTGCTGTACTTGCGTACTTGCTTTCAGTGACTGATGTACAACAACACCTAGATCTCGTTGTGTTTCCCCTTTTCCTAACTTGACTCCATTTAGATAATAATCTGCCTTCCTTTTCTTACCACTAAAGTGATTAACCTCACATTTATCCACATTAAGCTGCATCTGCCCTATCACCCAGCCTGTCCAAGTCACCCTGCATTCTCATAACATCCTCCTCACATTTCACACTGCCACCCAGCTTTGTGTCATCGGCAAATTTGCTAATGTTACTTTTAATTCCCTCATCTAAATCATTAATATATATTGTAAACAGCTGCGGTCCCAGCACTGAACCCTGCGGTACCCCACTGGTCACCGCCTGCCATTCCGAAAGGGACCCGTTAATCGCTGCTTTGTTTTCTGTCAGCCAGCCAATTTTCAATTCATGTCAGTACTCTGCCCCCAATACCATGTGCCCTAATTTTGCCCACTAATCTCCTGTGTGGGACTTCATCAAAGGCTTTCTGAAAGTCCAGGTACACTACATCCACTGGCTCTCCCTTGTCCATTTTCATAGTTACATTCTCAAAAAATTCCAGAAGATTAGTCAAGCACGATTTCCCCTTTGTAAATCCATGCTGACTCGGACCAACCTGTTACTACTATCCAGATGTGATGTAATTTCATCTTTTATAATTGACTCCAGCATCTTTTCCACCACCGAAGTCAGACTAACCGGTCTATAGTTTCCTGTTTTCTCTATTCCTCCCTTCTTGAAGAGCGGAACAACATTAGCCACCCTCCAATCCACAGGAACTGATCCTGAATCTATAGAATATTGGAAAATGATTACCAATGCTCCCACGATTTCTAAAGCCACCTCCTTAAGTACCCTGGGATGCAGACCATCAGGTCCTGGGGACTTATCAGCCTTCAGACCCAACAGCCTATCCAACACCATTTCTTGCCTAATATAAATTTCCTTCAATTCATCCATTACCCTAGTTCTTTTGGCCACTATTACATTTGGGAGATTGTTTGTGTCTTCCCTAGTGAAGACAGATCCAAAGTACCTGTTCAACTCATCTGCCATTCCCTTGTTCCCCATAATAAATTCACCCGCTTCTGTCTTCAAGGGCCCAATTTTGGTCTTAACTATTTTTTTTTTTCCTTTTCACATACCTAAAGAAGCTTTTAACTATCCTCCTTTATATTCTTGGCTAGATTACCTTCATACCTCATTTTTTTCCTCCACATATTGCCTTTTAATTTACCTTCTGTTGCTCTTTAAACGTTTCCCAATCCTCCGGCTTCCCACTCGTCTTTGCTATGTTATGCTTCTCTTTTATTTTTAGAACTATACTCAAGCCCTCAGCAACAATATTCGTACCAGTTGACAATGATGAAAAGCTGAATGGGTCTTGAGTCAGTGATCCTTTCTATATCTTTGTTCTCTTTGCTCAGTGTGCAAAGCATTTCTAGCAACGTAACAGGCTGAGATGTGCACATTCTTCAATAACTGCAGTCATCTCCATGCTAGCAGCTGATGAGCATTTGTTGGATACAGTTAAACAGTTTTGAGATCCATTAGCCCATGTGGGAGGAGGCTGCCCATCAAGCTTGAACATTTCCCCGCATGTCACCGAAACTTTGGAACTAGAGCTTTGCTCTTCAGAGCAACATCTGAATCAATGGGAGTGTTGCAGACCATGGGTCTATTTGTTCGATGTGTATGCTAAGGGAAGGTGGTAGGGGTTCCAGCTGAATTTATTTTTTTTCTCCCATTCCCCTGCAGTTTACCTCAAATTCATTTAATGGTGTTTTGACCTCGGCAAGTCTGGTGGTTGAACAGACCGTTTTGGTTCTGCAGTAAGAAGATTTTGGGCAGGGTTCAACCCTGGTTATTATTGAATGGTTTGTGATATTTGGGAAATGCCCATGGCTGTGTTGGGTGTGCGATGGTTTAAAGTAGTGGTCACCAACCTTTTTAAGCCCAAGATCCCCTACCTCGACCTCAGTGAAAGGCAAGATCTACCTACTAAATCGTTTGGAGAAAAAACAGCTCAGATTTTACTTCCAATTTGTGGCCTTTTATTTGGGCGAATTGTATTTGAATTACATAAAATACTTTTTCGTGCCGAAATGCTTTACGCCAAAGAAGCAATTACCATTAATTTATATGGAAAAAAAAATTGAGAGTTTCCAGACCCAAAAAAATAACCTAACAAATCATACCAAATAACACTTAAAACCTAAAATAACAGTAACATATAGTAAAAGCAGGAATGATATGATAAATACACAGCCTATATAATGTATGTACAGTGTAGTTTCACTGAACAGAATCGCCAAACACGATTTGTAGAAAAGAATCGCCACATACACGCATGCACACATCATGCACGCGCACAGAGGTGCCCCCGGCCGGCCGGTCGGCAAGAATATTGTCAATATTAAACCGGTCTGCGGTGCCAGAAAGGTTGGGGTCCCCTGCCTTTGACCACAGGGCCACCAGGCAGTGGTCAGCACGTAATGTCCTGCAAGCCCTGCGGGAGAAGGACGTGATGGACACAGTGGGGTGGTTCCCTGAGCAGACCGTCCAGTTCATCTGGCAAAATGCCTCATCGCCAGACCTCACCAACAGGCACCAGGACCTCGCCTGGCTGGCGGTGAGAGGGGCCCTCCCAGTCAGAGCCCTCCTGTACGCCCGGGACGTCGTCCTCACACCCCGTTGCCCACGGGAGAACTGCAATGAGGAGGAGTCTGTGAACCACATCTTGTACACTGAGTTCGCAGAGAGGGTGTGGAGCAGGATGTAAGGGACGGTATCGAGACTCATGCCCAACAGCTGAGTAACCGAGGATCCCTGATTTATGGGCTGCTCTTGGGGATGCACAGAGAGACCAACATCCGGTGCTGCTGGCAGAACATCAACTCGGTGAAAGACGCTCTTTGGTCGGCCCGAAACTTGATGATCTACCAGCACATGGAGATGTCCGTGGGAGAATGCTGCCGACTGACACATTCTCGGCTGCAGGAGTACGTGCTGAGGGACGCACTGAAACTCGGTGCAGCCACCGCAAGGGCCCGGTGGGGAAGGGCCACAGTTTAAGGTTCGTCACCCGTGGGAGTGGGAGGGTCGGGTGGGCAGTGTACACCTCATCAGCAGTATGGATAGTTGAATCAACATCGTGTCACAGGAGTGGCTACAAATGGAGAAAGGTATTGACTGTAATGGAACTTCGATAAAGGAATGAGAGTCAACGCCTGGCTTTTTATTGTAAATAAGTTTTATTTTTGACTAAGGTTTGAGAGTCAACGAATGATATATTGTAAACGTCTTTATTTTGAACAAGGACTGAGAGTCAATGCATGATTTATTATAAATAACTATTGACTAAAGACTCAGTCAACAAATGTTTTTTTTGTAAATATCTTTATTTTGTAGTATTTCTGAATAAAGTACATTTTTGGAGAAGGTTAGTGAAGTGTCTTCTCTGGCCCGAGCCTGATCCTTCACTGAGAGGTGGGAGGAGACTACTCGGCCCATTGGCGATTCCGGCTCCCCTGGGTGGGAAGGAGGGATCCCGGCAGAATATGGGAGGGGGAGGATTTTATTGGAAGGATGAAGATGGTGAGAGAGGGGGTGGACAGGATGTTTGTTCCGGTGGGGGCAGGAGGGGCTCATCTGTGGAAATGTCTGTGCCCACATTGGTGGCGAGCAGTGGACTTCACCACATTGGGGGGCAAACACCGGCAGACTGTTGTCCTGCAAGCGGGGCCAATGGTCCGGGAAAAGTGACAATCATTTGGGATTTGTTGAGATTGTACCGGGAATATGGTGTAAAATCCCGCTCCCCACAGTAACACGGGTTATACAGACCAAAGAACAAACTGCCGGAGGAACTCAGTGAGTCGGGCAGCATCTGTGGAGGGAAATGAACCGTCAACATTTCGGGCCGAGACCCTCCCTCTGGACTGAGAGTGGACGGGAAATAGAGAAAAGAGGTGAGGGGTGGGGATGGGTCATGAGCTGGGGAGTGCGAGGTGGGTCCAGGTGAGGGGGAGGTGGGAAGGTGGAAATAGTGACAGGGGTGGGAGGTGTTCTGTTCACTGTTCAGTCTGCTGGCTGGGCTCATTACCCAACCCCCGATGCAGTACAGGCCTTCCGCTTGTTGGACAATACACATGTTGCATTAAGATGCGCCTAACAAATTCTACATCTAAATCACTTGCAGTCAGCAGGTCCCAGTTTATATTTGTCCGTTCGTTCGCCATGTGCTGTGTCACATGATGTAGGTGGTTGTGGCCTTTCCATGTCTGATTGCTCAGCAATTTTTCTACTGCGGTTGTTTGCCATTGCTGCTTTCTGGTCAGTGTCTTTTCAAGATGTTGGGATTATCAATACTCTTCAGAGACAGCCGTTATGAGTACTGTTCAGAGACAGCCGTTATCAGTACTGGTCAGAGACAGCCGTTATCAGTACTGTTCAGAGACAGCCGTTATCAGTACTGGTCAGAGACAGCCGTTATCAGTACTGTTCAGAGACAGCCGTTATCAGTACTGGTCAGAGACAGCCGTTATCAGTACTCTTCAGAGACAGCCATTATCAGTACTCTTCAGAGACAGCCGTTATCAATGCTGTTCAGAGACAGCCGTTATCAGTACTCTTCAGAGACAGCCGTTATCAGTACTCTTCAGAGACAGCCGTTATCAATACTGTTCAGAGACAGCCGTTATCAGTACTCTTCAGAGACAGCCGTTATCAGTACTGTTCAGAGACAGCCGTTATCAGTACTCTTCAGAGACAGCCGTTATCAGTACTGGTCAGAGACAGCCGTTATCAGTACTCTTCAGAGACAGCCGTTATCAGTACTGGTCAGAGACAGCCGTTATCAGTACTGGTCAGAGACAGCCGTTATCAGTACTGTTCAGAGACAGCCGTTATCAGTACTGGTCAGAGACAGCCGTTATCAGTACTGTTCAGAGACAGCCGTTTTCAGTACTGGTCAGAGACAGCCGTTATCAGTACTGTTCAGAGACAGCCGTTATCAGTACTCTTCAGAGACAGACTGCCCGGTGTCAGTGGACACATTAGCAGAACTTGTGACACGCGCTGGCTACTCATAAGATCCCATGGCTTCACATCACCCTGATCGGGGTGGCGGGAGGGGTTGTGCTAAGTAGGAGCAATGCCTCGCCCAAGGGTGACATACAGGTCAGTGGAGGGAGGAAGAACCATCAAATTCATCCTTCCAAAATGAATCACTCCACACTTTTTCGTGTTGAACCCCATCTGGCACTTTTCATCCCTGTTCCGCATCCTGTTGATGTCCTGTTGTAACCTACGACAATCTTCTATATTAACCACAACTCTAGCAATCTCCATATCATCTGCAAACTTACAAATTCCACCCTTCCACTTCCTCAAACAAATCATCTATTTAAAAAACTAAAAACAGGGGATCACAGAACAGATCCCTGCACGTCACCACTGATCATATGCGTAACTATAATCTACCTTCTGCTGACAAAAGCCAATTCTGAATGCACCAGCTAGTTTCAAAGGACTCTGCCTCAGACAGCTGGGTTGTTGAAATGTGCATCTGAAGTCTGACAGCAGACTAGCAAGTGAATGTTCGATAGAGCAGTCAGAAACCGGAGTTGCCAGCCTGAGTCAGGACTTTGAGGCTCCAGAGAGAGAGGTGGGGTCTGGAGTTTATAAGGAGGAAGAATAGGAATCAGACCAGCATAATCTGCCTACATATGAAAAATCAGAAACATTTGGAAACTGGTTGTTCGAAAAAATGTGGTAATTTCTGCAAATTACTGGTGGTAATCAACAGATCAGGCAGCAAATGTGGAGAGGAATAAATAAACAACGTTTAGACCGAGCCCCTTCAGCATGCCCAGACTGTGTACTTCTCTGCTTAGTTGCTGCCTGAACTGCACAGTTCCTCCAGCATTTTATGTGTGTGCGTCCCTGTATTTCCAGCAACTGCAGAATCTCTTGTGTTTTATATCTGCATTTGCAAGAGGATTGTACTTTGGCATTCGGTACACAGAATGCATGATTTTATGGGAACCGGCTTCTACGTTAAAACAGCTGCTGATTTTTCTCTACACACAAAAAAAACTGAGGTATGGATGTGGAACCAGGGCTGGCAGTAATCTTTAATGGCACCGTGATTACCCATAAAGCCCTGTGTTAAAATATTCGCCGTCGCTGAAGCACCGATCAAATGCGGAGGCGTCAGGGTTGCGGATGGTCCCGAAAATCGCGCATGTGCGCAGTATACAAAAGACTTCAAACAATCGACTGCAGGTAAGAGCATTTCTCCGGGCGGTTTTCCAACACCTACTGAGGGTCAATTGCTGTCAGCTGCGGACTCCATGGCTAGCAATCCGGGCACAATCCTGCTCTCGTCCCTCTCTCTCAGCCCCACGATCCGTACACGGGCCCCGGGGAGCTTCCGGCTGATGAGGGAACGGGAACCGATGGATCTCTCAGACAGAGCTGAGCTTCAGCTTTCTAAATGCGGAACTCGGAGAAAGGGAACGAAATCTTTTACATCAGCAGGTGAGAAAATCACCTTTGTTCTACTTCCAATCACAAACAAGAGTAAATCTGCAGATGCTGGAAATCCAAGCAACGCGCAGAAAATGCTGGATGAATTCAGCATTAGTACTCTTTTCCATAGATGCTGCCTGGCCTGCTGAGTTCCTCCAGCAGGTTTTGACCTATTCTCTGTGCGTACATAATGATATCAAACAACTTTGCCCTGGGCAACAAGTAGCTTTCACACCACAAATGAGCCAGACTCCAATGGGACAGAATACAGCCCTTCCCTTCATATTCATTGGCATTGCCATCAATGAGTTCACCACCGTCGGTCACCTGGGGGAGGGTTCAGGGGAAATATTTATGTACAATACAGAAACTGGTGTTACCTGAGTGATATTTGGAAATCTGCCTTTTTAAAGCATAATTTAGGAAGCAAATCACGTATGGAAAATGTGCAAAAGCTCTGGTGAGAAAATCCTTCATTACCCATTACAGGCCTGCTACATAGGTTGTGTGAGTGTGCAGATGAACTCGATCAAACCCAGAGGAGATCAAAGTTCTTTTCGACAGTATTTGCTAGCTGTTAAAATGACTACCTCGCTATATAAAATTCAATTTGTCACTGGGTAAAAAATGCACAGTACAAGATTTATGTGCACACTGGTCATTACAAATTAGAGGGGACATTAGTGGGAAGGTGGGGAGACCTCCAGTGTCCCTGATGCCCTCACCTACAAGATATGTACCCAGCTACGGCTTGTAACCTTGCACTTTAAGGAGTTGGAACTTGAAATGGTACTTGGTAAGCGGGAGGCATTCAGAAGTGAAATTTTGGGGTGTAAAGTTCGTATAAGCCTGCAAAAATAAAAATTGAAAGGTAACTGGTGTAGGGAACCTTGGTTTTCAAGAGATATTGAGGCCCCTTATATTTTGTTCCTCCAAATGGCTCAGTCTGTTGGGTCCTATCAAGACTCATTAATGACTACAATATCATAATTCCATGCCCTGAGCTCATCTGACTTTCTTTTTAAATCATCGTCTGTTGATTTCTAAAAGCTTCCCAATAGTTTTTGTTCTTTTGTTTGCCCTGTCTTTGGATTTTACGTTGACTTTGGCTTCTCATTTCAGCCACGGTTGCGTCTTCCTGCCTTTCCAATGCTTCCACTTCTTTGGGATGTATCAATCACTCAGCTCTCAAATTGCTACCAGAAAACCCAGCCATTGCTGCTCCATTGTCATTCCTACCTTTTCCCTTCCAAACAAGTCTGCCATAGAAACATGGAGAAGTTCAGTACGGAAACAGGGTATTTGGCCCAACTAATCAACGCCGAAAAAACATTTAAGCTGTCTAATGCAACTACCTGCACAAGGACCATTGCCCTCCATACCCCTACCATCCAGGCTCCCGTCCAAATGTATTTTAAATGGTGAAACTGAGCTCATATTTACCACTTGTGCTGGCATCTCATTCCACATTCTTATGACCATTTCAGTACAGAGCTTTTCCAAATATTCCCGTTAAATTTTCACCTTCCCCACTTACCCATGACCTCTGGTTGTCATCCCACCCAACCCCAGTGGAAAAAGCTGCTTGCATTTACCCTATCTATACCCTCATAATTTTGTATACTTCTAACAAATCCTTAAAGCAATGTATAATTTCCTTGTTTATGTTTAGAGCCATTTTTAGATGTATAAGATGATGAGGGTCATTGATCGCGTGGATAGCCAGAGGTTTTTTTCCCAGGGCTGAAATTGCTAAAACGAGGGGACATAGTTTTAAGGTGCTTGGAAATAGATACCAAGGGGATGTCAGGGGTAAGTTTTTTACACAGAGACTCTTAGGTGCCTGGAATGCACTGCCGGCTATTTGTGTGAGAGTGTTTCAGTTACTGTGGGGCCAGGAACCCATGCAGCTCAAGGAATAATACAAATGGAGAGAGTCAAACTGAGCCAATTCACAGACTGGAGATGGCAGAAATGCCCCATTCTTATAGAGACAGGAAGAACATCAGGAATTTGATGGTCATTCCTGATACCAGGTACGATATTGTGGCTATCACAGAGACGTGACTAAAGGATGCATGTCTCTGGGAGCTGAACGTCCAAGGATACACGGTGTATCGGAAGGATAGGAAGGTAGGCAGAGGGGGAGGCGTGCCTTTATTGGTAAGAAATGATATTAAATCATTAGAAAGAGGTGACGTAGGATCGGAAGATGCAGAATCTTTATGGGTTGAGCTAAGAAATCGCAGGGGTAAAAGGACCCTGATGGCAGTTATTTATAGGCCTCCAAACAGCTACAGGGATGTGGACTACAAATTACAACAGGAAATAGAAAAGGCTTGTCAGAAGGGCAGTGTTATGATAATTGTGGGGGATTTTAACATGCGAGTCGATTGGGGAAAATCAGGTCGGCACTGGATCTCAAGAGAGAATTTGTAGAATGTCTGCGAGATGGCTTTTTAGAACAGCTTGTTGTTGAGCCCACTAGGGGATCGGCTGTACTGGATTGGGTATTGTGTAATGAACCGCAGGTGATTAGAAAGATTGAGGTGAAGGAACCCTTAGGAGGCAGTGATCATAACATGATTGAGTTTACTGTGAAATTCGAAAAAGAGAAGCCAAAATCTGATGTGTCGGTATTTCAGTGGAGTAAGCGAAATTACAGTGGCATGAGAGAGGAACTGGCCAAAGTTGACTGGAAAGGGACACTGGCGGGAAAGACGGCAGGACAGCAGTGGCTGGAGTTTATGTGAGAAATGAGGCAGGTGCAAGACAGGGATATTCCAAAAAAGAAATTTTTAAATGGAAAAAGGATGCAACCGTGGTTGACAAGAGAAGTCAAAGCCAAAGTTAAAGCAGAGGGCATACAAGGAAGCAAAAATTAGTGGGAAGACAGAGGATTGGGAAGTTTTTAAAAGCTTACCAAAAGGAAACCAAGAAGGTCATTAAGAGAGAAAAGATTAATTATGAAAGGAAACTAGTAAATAATATCAAAGAGGATACTAAAAGCTTTTTCAAGTATATAAAGAGTAAAAGACAGGTGAGAGTAGATATAGGACCGATAGAAAATGACACTGGAGAAATTGTAATGGGAGATGAGGAGATGGCAGAGGAACTAAACAAGTATTTTGCATCAGTCTTCACTGAGGAAGACAGCAGGATACCGGACACTCAAGGGTGGCAGGGAAGAGAAGTGTGCGCAGTCACAATTACGACAGAGAAAGTATTCAGGAAGTTGAATAGGCTAAAGGTCGATAAATCTCCTGGACCAGATGGAATGCACCCTCGTGTTCTGAAGGAAGTAGCTGTGGAGATTGTGGAGGCATTAGCGATGATCTTTCAAAAGTCGATAGATTCTGGCATGGTTCCGGAAGACTGGAAGATTGCAAATGTCACTCCGCTATTTAAGAAGGGGGCAAGGAAGCAAAAAGGAAATTATAGACCTGTTAGTTTGACGTCGGTGGTTGGGAAGTTGTTGGAGTCGATTGTCAAGGATGAGGTTACAGAGTACCTGGAGGCATATGACAAGATAGGCAGAACTCAGCATGGATTCCTTAAAGGAAAATCCTGCCTGACAAACCTATTACAATTTTTTGAGGAAATTACCAGTAGGCTAGACAAGGGAGATGCAGTGGATGTTGTATATTTGGATTTTCAGAAGGCGTTTGACAAGGTGCCACACATGAGGGTACTTAACAAGATAAGAGCGCATGGAATTACGGGAAAGTTACATACCTGGATAGAGCGTTGGGCTGATTGGTAGGAAACAGAGAGTGGGAATAAAGGGATCCTATTCTGGTTGGTTGCCGGTTACCAGTGGTGTTCCGCAGAGGTCCATGTTGGGGCCGCTTCTTTTTACATTGTATATCAACGACCTGGATTATGGAATAGATGGCTTTGTGGCTAAGTTTCCTGACGATACGAAGATAGGTGGAGGGGCCGGTAGTGCTGAGGAACCGGAGAGTCTGCAGAGAGTCTTGGATAGATTGGAAGAATGGGCAGAGAAGTGGCAAATGAAGTACAGTGTTGGAAAGTGTATGGTTATGCACTTTGACAGAAGAAATAAACGGGCAGACTATTATTTAAATGGGGAAAAAATCAAAGTTCTGAGATGCAACGGGACTTGGGAGTCCTCGTACAGGATACCCTTAAAGTTAACCTCCAGGTTGAGTCGATGGTGAAGAAGGCGAATGCAATGTTGGCATTCATTTCTAGAGGAATAGAGTATAGGAGCAGAGATGTGATGTTGAGGCTCTATAAGGCGCTGGTGAGACCTCACTTGGAGTACTGTGGGCAGTTTTGGTCTCCTTATTTAAGAAAGGATGTGCTGACGTTGGAGAGGGTACGGAGAAGATTCACGAGAATGATTCCGTGAATGCGAGGGTTAACATATGAGGAACGTTTGTCCGCTCTTGGCCTGTATGCCTTGGAGTTTAGAAGAATGAGGGGAGACCTGATAGAAACATTTCGAATGTTGAAAGGCATGGACAGAGTGTATGTGGCAAAGTTGTTTCCCATGATGGGGGTGTCTAGTACTAGAGGGCATGTTTTCAGGATTGAAGGGCGCCCTTTCAGAACAGAAATGTGAAGAATTTTTTTTAGTCAGAGGGTGGTGAATCTATGGAATTTGTTGCCACGGGCAGCAGTGGAGGCCAAGTCATTGGGTGTATTTAAGGCAGAGATTGATATGTATCTGAGTAGCCAGGGCATCAAAGGTTATGGTGAGAAGGCAGAGGAGTGGGCCTGAATAGGAGAATGGATCAGCTCATGATAAAATGGCGGAGCAGACTCGATGGGCCGAATGGCCTACTTCTGCTCCTTTGTCTTATGGTCTTATGGTCTTATGGTTAACATGAAACAGGTTATGCAGAGGGTTTCATAAATTTATTCATTAAATTATTCCGTTGTCGTGGTTATCCCTCGATGTCGAGGATGATCGTCTTCGTTCTGAAGACGCGGGCAACAGAGCGAAGACGCCTGTGCGCGTATTTGTTTAACGAATACTTGATGTTGTACTCCAAGAAGCACACGATACTTCACAAATCAACCAACTGATTCCAGTGGCATGGAAACCACGACGACTGGAGCTCGTGGATTTGTTGCAGCCTTCATCCGCCTTCACAGCCGTTGAGTTCGAAGTAAATTTGTCCGCCTGTTCCACCGTTGAGGTCTTGGTTGGATTGTTCTTTGTCAGGGACCTCACCCTCGACCTTACCGCCATGGGTCACCCTACCAGGAGCAGACGACATTGTTCTCTGGATCATAGGACCACACAAGCTTCTCCACTGCGACAAGGTGACAATCCACGGAGCAGTAAATTATTCCACACGTTAAAGAGATATTCTCAATGATCTCTGTACTTACTGATAAACTGCACTGTCGCCATGGTTCGGAGACAATAGCCCCGATTTCTTACTCTATCACAGTCTAACAAGAAACAATTTGGGAAGTGCATATCCGAGAGTTATTGATTTTATTGTCTGCTGTTTATTAGGCGATTAAGGTGGATAGCAGTTCACTCCAGCTCAGCAGTACATGTTTAACCATCGTCTCCATTTCTTTCTGTGACTCTCAATGGCTCCGATGAAACTTCCTGTTTAGAATCCAAAATCTTGAGACTACGTACGTTAAACCATTTTCTTTTTACAGGTAACAAATTAATATAATTACAATGCCACAAATAAACTATGTCAAGTGGCAGCGCCACGTGAAATTAAAACGATTAATTCAATTTCATCTGCAGATTTCCTCGTGTTTGCGTTTTTAAATTCAATTTCACTCCTGTTGTCAATGACAACTCAGGATCCTCGGGGAACAACAGGGAAAGGAACCGAACGCTACGCAGGACTGGAAGTTTTGGTTTGACTTACATTTTTCTTGATCAATGACATAATAAACCTGCAGGGAAATATTATCAGCGTCTTCATCTCTTCTCTGAACTTAGTTTGTGTCACTGCATAAATACAGGTGTTTGTACAGGAACTGAGCCGGGTGAGTAGATTTCCGGTTTCATAAACTATATATGCAGTGGAGTAATAGTCGTGATCAGAACGCTTGCTGAAACCGACAATAAAATGATTCACAGCCGTTGTCAGACTGAGTATCATGAAGCTGCCCGATACACTGAAGAGTAAAATTATTGATTTTCTTCTGCTTTCCATTTCCGGGTCACGAGAATTCTCACTCCTGTGATTTTGGAATCCTTTTCGGGATTTGCTAGCCACCAAGATATGTCTAACTGTCAACCCATTAAGTAGAAACATTAAGCCAAAGGCGCACACTGTACCTAGGAAAACGTTAAATTTGGTGAACGCGACAAATGCTGGCGACCTCATGACAGCCAAACTAAAGGCAATACCCCATGAAATATTGCCAATTCTTCGCAGAGGCTGAAATACAAACAGATAGGGGATATTCTCCAAGGAAATCAGGATCAGAATTCCTGCTGCAACGATTCTCACAGTTTTCACTCTGCAGTACTTTGTTTTAAACTTCTGACAACTCATGGCAACATACCGGTCAAAGGTAAAGGCGACTGTGTACCACTTTGACAGATCCAGACTGACTATTATCAGATACGAAATGGCGACAAGGAAGCTGGTGTAATGCAGAAAGGTCTGTGGCAGACGGGGAATTAAAATTTCCTGCAGAACGACATGGATGACGATGACGGATAAATCTGACACGGCCATGATCATCATGTAGGCGCAGATACATTCAGAAAGTCCGCAGTTTCGCCGGGAGAGAATGATAGTTGTCAGCAGGTTCGCTGTAAAAAAATAATTAAAATAAGTCAGTAAGTGAGCAGATATCCCCTGTCCCTGCTGCTTAAGTGTTAGCCATTCCCAACTGTTTTAATGCCTTGGAGCCTTACCACTTAACGTGGACCCGAGGTCGGGAAACTCTGTCTCTCCAGATAAAGTCATACAGACCAGTGTCATTTGGCGGCGTCACGGCACAAAGAACAAAACATTACCAAACACAGATAACTCCTGAACAGTTATGTGTTGGTCAAGTATATGAGCATATCTCTGAGTTGAGACAATGACGCAACACTCGGAGTGGATCGGGGCGAATCCTTAGACTTGCTGGACCGAGCCAGATGAATGGTTCCCCTACGTGCAGGGAAAGGAAAGAGACTGTATTTGTTCATTCATTAACAACAGTGGACCTTCACAGTGGACTCCATTTTGTGCGGCGTGTTTATCGTTCCACCGGATCCACGAGGTAATGAGGAATGAGGAGCACTAGTGAGACAGAACTCACATGAAAATCAGACCGGTAAGAAGGGCTTTTCGCTTTCAATGCTCAATAGTGATCAGAAAGCTGTCTGAAACATCGGGAACAACAGGAATTCTGCAGATGCTGGAAATTCAAGCAACACACATCAAAGTTGCTGGTGAACGCAGCAGGCCAGGCAGCATCTCTAGGAAGAGGTGCAGTCGACGTTTCAGGCGGTTTGGCGTCACTATTAAGAACGGGCATTATTTCTCAAATTAATACTAAAGAAATTTATGTTTCTCTGGTTTCGGTGGCGAAACCAGAGATTTGTGGCGAGAAAGCACATGATGTTCCAGAGATGACCCTGCCCCATTGAATTCGTAACCATTTGGTGCACCGGCGGACCACAGAGAGATCCTCGGCACAAAATCTCCAAATATCACAGATCAGACTGCTCCGGTTAAAGTACTGCGCGCACAGTCGAAGGAAATAGCACGTTTACAATAAATCTGCTCAGGGTTTGACGCCCAGCACAAAAGCTCCCTTACTGAATGGTCTGTTGTCGGTTTCAGGGTCGTGGACTGGCTGCTGTACTCATGCTCTGCACAAGTTGATGGTGCTGCACCGCCCACCTCTCCCCGCATTTAACAACTTTAAATGCAGTACAATGCGATGTAAAATTTGTACCCACTGCAAAACAGAGAGAAAAAAAACACCGAGTTGCGAAATGGTCAGAAGCTGCGAGACAATGCGTAACTTACCGGGCAAAGCAAAGATCGCTAGAATCGGATAATAAACGTCATTCACCTGCTGGATCGGGGCGCCACTCATATTTGAATTATGCTTGATTTTGATTCCGTCTTGTAGTTCACCTCAGAGTATGAATGAGATCTGGAAAGCCTCCCGTTTTATAGAAATCCAGAGTCCTCAGGAGGGAAAAGGTTGTGCTCAACGGGTGTTAGTGACAGCCACTGAACAAACAAGAGGCGATGTTCCGCTCCACTGAGACCGGGTAAACAATGTCCGATGGAGCAGATGATTCACATTCCACAACGGATCATACCGCAGAGTAAGTGACGTCCTGCAAGAACGGCCGATAGTAAGATAATTGCACAAACCATCGGTCAGCGCCTCCCGATTGAAAACTAATGAGCCTTTTCAGTTTGGTAACACCCTCCCTCCACTACGCCACTTTATGTCCAGTTAGTGTTGATCGATCCCACTGTTTCCTTCTTGCCGCTTGTCCGGAATCTGCAAACTTATTCACTGAGAGTCCGCTGTATTTAGATGCTTTGCAGGAACAAGTGATGGATGATTACACACTATGATTGTGACCACATGATACTGGTCGGTGAACAACTCGATCTGAAGGGCATCGATAATATTTCTAGAATACAACACATTCAGCTTTCCAACAGTTAGAACGTGACTGAGAATGGATGCGTGTCTCATTAAGAGAAGTGGCTCGAGTCTGGCCTTGCGGGTGGTCGTTGACCCTCGTATCTTTGGCCATGCAAAGGTAAGAGAAAAGGAAACGGAAATAACAATCGGCCACTCAGGATCTTAATCCTGTTTAACATAATGAACCTACTGATCTAATCTTGTTCTCGGTTCGAATGACGGAGTGGGATTATTGGCTTTGCTCTGTCAGCCGTAAAGTTATATATGCTCGTTCCTGTGCCGTGATCAAACAGAGTTATGGGGTTAAAAAACGGCAGCAGATCTTTGACCAAACTCTTCTATGATTCATCAAGGTGCCCATCTAAACTCGACCCACACAACCGTCTAAACCTTTCCAATATATGTAGTCTTGCAACAGTCTTTAAATGCTGTTATTGTTCCTGCCTCAGTCTCTTTTCCTGATTGCTCATTCAATATAGATATTACCCAATGTTATCAAACCTGGTTGAGGAAAAATTCTGAATGCATTCAACTTATCAAATCTCAACATGATCATACAATTCACTAAGATCACTCCTCATTCTCCTCAGCTCCAATCAATAGTATCTTAGCTGTTGAGCTTCTCGCAGTCCCTTCAGTCGGAACAACATGCTCAGAAACTGCAGATGTACCACTTAAAAAAATAAGGCAATCTTACATATAGCAGGCTGGTTAAGGCTGAACATAAAACTCCAATGTGTCCTCACTACCGTATGAACATTTGGACCCCAAACCTACCAACTCATGCATTACAACGTGCCAAAAGCCTTCTTTATCTGTCTGTCTATATGTGACAGCACTCTTAGGGAAACATACACTTGAACTTTTTCTGTTTGCAGCACTCACCATGACACTATGATCACCATGCATATCTTACTGCGACTTTCCAAAATGCAGCTTAACTGCATTAAACCCCATTTGTCATTCATCGACATATTTATTCCACTGAGCATGATGATATTGTAATTTTGGCCCATTGAGCACAATCATCAGCATGTTGCCCTGTTGATAAGATCTCCGAAGCAATTTAAATATAACCACATTTTGAGATTAATGTTGACGGGGCCGCTACGCAGCACAGTGCGGCAACTAGAGCTCTCACTTAACAGCGCCAGCGAGCTGAGTTCGATCGTGGCCTCTCTTCTGCCGGTTTGGATGATTGATTTCCTAAACAACAAAGAGCAATAATTATCCTTAATACTGATTCGGCGATAATTATCCTTAATACTGATGTCCTGTAACCCCGTGCTCTCAGCCTCTTAATTCCCACCCACCCCATACACTCAGAACTCTGCGTGTCATATTTGACTCCATCTGCATTGACATATTGGCCTAAGATACCACTGTAGCCGGAAGTGGCGACGAGAAGAAGCTCGGAATGAGATTGTGGACCTGAAGTACAGGGAGAAAATGGAGAACTTCGTGGGCTGGTGGAAGGAGAACACATCAACACAATGTAAGCAAAACGAAACAGCTGGCAACTTAACTTCAAGAAACGGGATTGAGAACACAGCTTCTTCTATTAGAATGGCGCTAACGTGTAGATGGATAAAAACTCAAGTTGAAATGTGTAAAAAAGAAGAACAGCAAGGAAAGATAACGCCAGTAGATTCTGGAGACCCAGACAACCACTTCCAATTCCTCCACGAAATAGATTACTTCGTTTCTCTTATGTCTTTCCTTTCCTCTCAAGATGCTTCTGCCTCGGACGGAGTCAGTGATCTGCAGTTCAAGCTACGGTTATTCACAAGCGGAGGGTTTTCGGACCAACTGTGCGGCCTGGCGATTTGCTGTCTCCAGGAACGGCCTGGAAGACGTGCGCCCTCGGGGATAGCAGGACGGAAGACTCGGAGCGGTTCGGTGGAGGTCATGGCTCCTTGCCGATTTTGCCGACCGAAGCGTCTAGACCGGAAGACCGTTGTGAGCTGGTTTCCCTATCACAACCTGCAATCGAAGGAAGGCTCCCAAGCTCGAGCATTCCCAAACACTCGCTACCCCTCTCTCTTTCGATACAGAGGGAGAACCTATCGGTTCTTGAGATTAGGGATTGGAGAAGCGACCTAGTAGTTTGTCGCATCGGAAGAACAAGCTGCAGGTGCGGTTAGCTTCGGAGATTTGTTCGTTTTATCATTTATTCTACTGGGGTTCTTGTTTCGTTAGCGTATATTGTACAGATACTCTGATATTAAATTGATTTTTGAAGCTTCAAACAATTTCTCCCGTCCCGTTAATTAGAAGCTCCGGGTAAAAATCCTACCTGTACTAATAATTCACAAGCAGAAGGATTTCAGCAGACTATATGCATTGCTTTCCTTACACAAGCAATGCAAAATTAAAACTATTCGGATGTATTGCAGCTTGGTCTGTCATTGCTCCACCCAAAGCAGCATGAAATTACAGATAGCTATGGTTACGTATATTCCACGAAAATCAGCCTCTCTTCTATTTACATAGTTTTTTTTTATTTTCTGGAGATCGAGCACGGAATAGGCTCCGCCGGATCACCAAGTGGCGCCGACCAGGGAGGCTCCAATTTAACCCTCGGCTATTCACAGGGCAATTTAAAGTGACGAATTAATCTACCGTCGCTTTAACAGTTACACTATCCTGCCGCTCTGTTGACCCTGTCTGCACGTTCTTTTCTCCCTAAGTAAGAGCAGTCCGTTCACCTTGCTATTTCTCTCTTCAAACCCCCTTCTCCCCACGACGACCACAACCTTTCATCTAACAGATGACACAAAATGTCTGTTTCGCTGTTGTAAGGCACTCGGTTGGACGTGCTGTGCGATGAAAATGAGCTCTGGGATCTCTCAATCTCCCTCAATATGACCCTTTCAGATTACTTATTCTCCTTCTCTACACATTCAGCTGGAACTCTCACTGTTTACATTTTGCCTCTCCAAGTGTCCGTACTCAATGCTTTTGACATTTGTGCAGGCTCATTTATCAGAAAAAGATAGAAGATTATGAGACAAGCCTTGATAAAAGGATGACCTTGCATAAAAATTATGTGTCGAACCACTTCATGAAAATTTTGACCTCCGTTACAGAAGAACTTTAACCAGCCGCAGTCACTGTGCTAGTGTTGGACACCTCTGAATATTTTTAATTCTTGAACTATGATAGATACCTGCAGCCTGCGCTATTTAGCCACCAGTGTCAATTCGTCACGGCAACAATGTGAAAAAGATTTCCGCCAGCGCTTCAAATTCAGATTGAATTTACGATGATTAGGTTTGCAGAGGCCGGACAGTCAGTAAGACAAGGATCAAAAGGATTCGGGAAACAATGCGATGTTGAGGAAAGCGAGGTAAACCTGAAGGATCTATCAGTTTTACTACTGAGAGGTGCTGAGCGATCGATTGCATTTTTCTCTGATATTCTGTTGTATAAGTATAGGTGCTTCCATCGGTTTAAATATAAGCGTGCTCAGTACCTGTGAGAGGGTTTAGATATGTCCTCTTGGATTGACCACTTGCAATATTACAGTGAAATCTCCACTAGCATTCGCAGAGTGTTATCGTCACTCATGTTGGCAGAGGCCCCGACTCCATTGCCACTTATGTTGAAATGAACCGTAATTGATAATGTTAGGCAGGGACCAGTAGAAAAAGTTAGGTTGGAAGCATAAGAATAAATGCTAGAGAGGATTAACCCTTTAAGTAAAGAAGGAATATCAGTAGAAAAAAACAATTCATCACCGATAATCGCCAGAGTGTAAACCAGATCGAATTACAGAACGGGGGATTGAAGTGTTCATTCTTTCTGCAGTACACGATATTCTTTGAGGCCATGGCGTATATGATGCTCATCAGTCTGGATCTGTCAAAGTGGTACCAGCGCCTTCACTTTATGTTGCTATGTGTTGTCCAAAGTATAGCAGAGTGAAAGTTTTGAGAATGTTTTCAGCATTAATTCTGATCCTACTTTCTTTAGAGAACATCCCCCGTCTGTTTGTATATCAATCTCTGCGAATAACTGGAAACAGCTCATAAGCTGTTGGCTTTAAACTGGGTGTCATAAGCTCGCCAGAATTTGTCGCGTTCACCCGATTCAAAGCTTTCCTGGGTTCACAAGGTTCTATTTAATGAGTTGACAGGGATTCCAGCGTCACAAAAGTGAAATTATCGTGACTCAGATAGAGAAAGCAAAGGAAATTGTATAATTTTACTCCTCAGTCTATCGGGCTGCTTCATATTACTCAGTTTAGCAACGGTTCTCTGATTTCAACGTGCTTTCTGATCGCGACTATTATTCGTCCGTATTTGTCCCTGCTCACAACAAATATCAGCTCACCGGCCTGAAATCCTGTATAAGCACCTGTATTTATGCTGTGGACCAAACTAAATTCAGGGGGGAGCTGAATTTCGATAATGTCTCCTTGTAGGATTATTCTGGTATTGACCAAGAAGCTGTAAGGCAAGCCAAGCCAATCTGTCGTACGTTGTACTCGTTCTCATTCCAAGCTCGCTGTTCCAGCAGGCAGAATTCTGAACGGAATGGAATTTGTTATCAACAAAATGGGTTTAATGTCACGTTCTGCAGTTAATTGACATTTTTTTGTATTTTAAAATTCAAATGGCTGAATGTGCAGAATCGCATGATTTTAGACTCTAGACCAGAAGTTCCATCAGGAATTTCAGCTTTTATATTGTAAACTATTTGAACCATCTCACTCTCTGGACAACAGGGCCGTCTGTCCCACAGACCCTGTCGTCATTTATTTATAAAAAAACACAATGATGTGTGGTCCCAGTTGCGGAATGGTTATTGAGAAAATAATCTCGTTTTCCATTTCAGAGCGTTTCAATGTTCCTCGCAATTATATTCTGTGAATCAGATCTGGAGAACTGGCTGCCTGATTTATTTCCCCGTCATTGGAGTCAGATATGACGTGTTATAGCACTGAAATTGACACTTCACACCGATCGTCCGTCCAACAAGATACGGTATCTACCTGTTGAGTCCCGTATGGTTGCATTTTACCCAAGTATTATCCAGACATTCCTGTATATGTGCATGTCCGTATGTCTACTAACCTTCAGCATTTTGTTCTGGTGACGTATTCCGCAGAATCACGATGTCTGCGTTGGGGAAAAAAAAATCATCTTGCACTTCAAGTTCCCGTTACTACCTTGCCTTCTGAACGTAAATGGCTGGGCGCTTGTTTTAGACATCACTGTGTTGAATGAAATATTTCACTTTCTAACCTATGTACGTCCATGGAATATTATAAAATTATTAATATCTACCTGCCAGCCGCCTTCGCTGAGATGAAAATAGCCCCACCTCCCCTTGTTCTACGAGACTTCCAGTCCCGACAATAATTCTGCGATTCTTTCGGGACCTGCACAAGTTAATTAGATCTTTTCTGGAGTATTTATGAATGAGATCTGCCGATATGCTACTCGTACGCCACTGGGACAGTCCGGGTTCCCTGTCCGCCGCGAGTGGAACTAAGTCGGCCGTTCCACTGAAACTGTGCTGTTCTGTCCGATGTGTTTCCCTCTGTCAGAAAGACCAGATGTAAGCGTATGAAGCAGTTTATGATCTATATCCCTTTGATCCAGAACATTAAAATGTCCCTTGTCTTCCAGCTGTGAGTTCAGGTTTGGGAATGAACGAGTTTGTTGTCGCGGAATGCAATTGACCACAGCTCACTGATGGAAGAAAGAAAGTTTATCAAAGAATCGAGCGACGAGAATGGATGGATTGAGAAGGACCAATGATAGACAGTCAAACCCAGAATTCGGAACCAAATATGTAACTGATGGAAGCAATGATGAAAATTCGATTCTGCTACCTTCCCCGGCCGACAACCACATTAACCACTACCAGGGTTTGAAGCATAACAGAGTTACAGGCAGAATTCACAAGAAGCCGATGATACGCCTGTTTTCTGGCTGACTTGGCATATGAACAAGCATTTTGTTTCGGATGTCTAAGTGCCTTGAGAAAAGGCTCGCTTTGTAGGACGGATTAGATGCCACCACCGGAACCCACACTCTTTGGGATTAGATTACACGGGTCAGAAAATACCGAGAAAACATGTCTATGTAACATGAGTCAGAATGCAGCTCTGGCGCACCGCACTAAATTCTTCGTAGACAGTGTGTATGGGTAGCGAGTCGCCGTTCCCGATGCCTAACCATTCACTACCGACAGACAGTCGTTTCAGAATAAATTGATTCTATCTTTGCGGGAGTGTACAGTAGGGATAGGTACATCTGTGTCAGGGCCGACATGAGGAATGACCGTAGCGGAGGCTGTGAATACACCTGCTCAGCTGGTGGACGAGTACAGTTTTAAGCTAAAGGCCCCAAGAAGCGAAATCAAATCCATGGTGAATGAATAATAGGAAATAATACAGATAAAAAGTTAAATTTCCAGCAGGGAAATGTTCATTTTTCTGTTAAACGCCAAGGCAGACAACAATAAAATTGGTCGCATTCTGATTTGGACTATATATGCCCGCTGAGGAAAAGACTCCGGACGCCGACAGTGGTGGAGAATGAAAACGACTCGGCTCAATCAGAAACCACGAAGGTGAGGGGACGTTTATCCATGGATTTGCATTACATTATATGTAAATGATGTAATCCTTGCATAATTCTTACGTCACAATGCATTAATTTGAATATTCTGCATGCAGTTTACGCAAGTACTGATGTGCTTATCTTATCCCTGTGCCAAGACAGGGCGTTTGGAATAATAAAGGGCCACCAACTATCCGTGCCACTCAGCGACACATAGTTTAGTGTGAACTGTAGTCAACAAATCAGAGTGGCGCAATGTAATTCAACAATTAAAATGACCTGTCTTCTAGCATCTCCTAGGCCGAGAAAGCAGGCTCGCTTAGGAAACAAGTAGATCGTGAGGCTGTGAATTACATAATCTGAAAAATGCGTGAATGTGTTCGGGTATGATAAGCGTGTTTACGGCAGGAAGGTAGTTCTGACCGACGTTGTCTCTGTGTGAGTGAAGACAGCTGCTTTCTTATTGTAATTGCTAGATGGGTGTGTTATTAAAAATGATTCAAGTACAGGCCGTTTCAATGTATCTGCGTAACCTATAATCGAGCTCACGGGACTTCAGCTCCGCTGCCCCGTTCCTCCTGGCTAAAGAACTTTTAGCGCCTACGTTGTTCGAAAAGCAACTACAGGAGGTAAACTTACGTTCAAACACCGAGCCCGCCGCCCTCAAGTCAGAGCTCTTCAAGAGCATTTCTCACTGTTGTCTAAACGTGACGGAAAAATCAGCCGATGTGACCTTCATGGACGCATGGTTCCACCTAAAATCTATTCCCAGAATTTCCTTTCCAGCTCGAACGTTTCCATTAACTCCTCGGCTCTTCTGATTTAGTTCCTTAATAAGCTCAAAGGAACCAGATCTGTTTTGCTAACGAGCTCACAGTGTAGCGAGGACCCAGTAATTAGTCCCAGGACTAGCAATAACGCATCATTTCAACTATGACACAAGCACGAGGAAATCTGCAGATGCTGGAATTTCAAGCAACACGCATCAAAGTTGCTGGTGAACGCAGCAGGCCAGGCAGCATCTCTAGGAAGAGGTACAGTCGACGTTTCAGGCCGAGACCCTTCGTCAGGACTAACTGAATGAAGAGCTAGTAAGAGATTTGAAAGTGAGAGGGGGAGGGGGAGATCTAAAATGATCGGAGAAGACAGGAGGAGGAGGGATGGAGCAAAGAGCTTGACAGGTGATTGGCAAAAGGGATATGAGAGGATCATGGGACAGGAGGCCTAGGGAGAAAGAAAGGGGGGGAGGACCCAGAGGATGGGCAAGAGGTATAGTGAGAGGGACAGAGGGAGAAAAAGGAGAGAGAGAAAATGAATGTGTGTATATAAATAAATAACGGATGGGGTACGAGGGGGAGGTGCCCTCAAGTTTACCTGGACCATTTCCGACACCTCTCTCCACTTTCTAGAGCTTTCTGCCTCTATCTCTGGAGGCAGCTTATCTACTGATATATACTATAAGTCCACTGCCTCTCACAGCTATCTGGACTATTCGACTTCTCACCCTGTCTCTTGCAACAATGCCATCCCCTTCTCGCAATTCCTCCGTCTCCGCCGCATCTGCTCTCAGGATGAGGCTTTTCATTCCAGGACGAGGGAGATGTCCTCCTTTTTTAAAGAAAGGGGCTTCCCTTCCTCCACCATCAATTCTGCTCTCAAACGAATCTCCCCCATTTCACGCACATCTGCTCTCACTCCATCTTCCCGCCACCCCACTAGGAATAGGGTTCTGTTGGTCCTCACCTACCACCCCACCAGCCTCCGGGTCCAACATATTATCCTCTGTAACTTCCGCCACCTCCAACGTGATCTCAACACTAAGCACATCTTTCCCTCCACCCACCCCCCTGCTTTCCGCAGGGATCGCCCCCTACGCGACTCTCTTGTCCATTCGTACCCCCCCCATCCCTCCCCACTGATCTCCCTCCTGGCACTTATCCTTGTAAGCGGAAAAATTGTTACACATGCCCTTACACTTCCTCCCTTACCACCATTCAGGGCCCCAGACAGTCCTTCCAGGTGTGGCGACACTTCACCCGTGAGTCGGCTGGGGTGATATACTGCGTCCGGTGCTCCCGATGTGGACTTCTATATATTGGTGAGACCCGACCCAGACTGGGAGATCCTTTCGCTGAACACCTACGCTCTGTCCGCCGGAGAAAGCAGGATCTCCCAGTGTCGTACTCGATCCGACCTGATGCAATAGCAATTGTACCACAAGTACACTAACACGCGTAATTCTTTTCAAACCTTTATTCTTTACTCATAGCGTGCTATGGGGGAAGTTACAGACTGATCTTCCAAAAGAGTCAGTCCAGACACTGCCCCCAAATTACACAGTTCTCCACAATCTATAACATTGATCAGGTAGCAGGAAATCTTACGATTACAAGTTTAGATAGTATTAGAATCATTTCAATCACACGCTGAGATACAATTAGATGTAAGATAATTAGTTATAATTGCTTTAAGCCAAAGCTAGCCCATGAGTTCCTCATTCGGATTCTTCCCCTTTTCTCCAGAATATTCTAGCCCCTACACTATACTTCCCATATTTAGTTATACCTTGAGCTGCTTCTGCAAGATCAGATAGTTCCTGATTTGAGCCTTTGCCTCTCTTTAGAGAACAATGACTAGTACGTCACCGGTTGCTGGGTAAAGTTTCTTTATGACTGTCCAAAACAGTAAGCTAAGGCGCCCACAAGGTGATTGATCATTAATTAATCATTGTCCTCTGTTTTTCCCCCATTTACCTGTCCCTTCATTCTATCATCCCTCCTTTTTATTACTTTATGATGAACAATTAAACAGGGACCAAGCGAAGCATCATCAGTCTCTCCGTGCAAAGTCGGCAGCCAGCATTCAGGCAGGTCATCATCACACAGCAGGCAATAACTATAACAATAAGAATAATCAGCCCATGCAGCAAATAAGATGCCCATGATTCTCCCTGTAACCATCCTAACCAGCCGTCCCCCTTCCCCGAACCTTGCCTGAAATCATCCAATTGTTTCTTCATTGACTGAATGGCATGGGTCACGTTGTATGATTCGTCAGTGACATGGGTGATACATTTGTCTCTGACTATTACGCACACCCCTCCCTGTGGGGGCAACTGATAGTCCACTGCATACCTGGTCTTTTGTGCGTAAAGCCGCAACTCTACCAGTTCTCTGTTAACAGCCTCCAGACCTTCCATTGTACTGTTCCCCAATGCCGCCAGCCAACAAATGATGTATTTGCGGTTCATCGTTGCCATGGTTCCTGCCGAACTCCCTAGAGAGAGAGCGCTCTCAGGAACCCATAGCCCACAGAAGAGCCCAGAGCGACGGGACTCCTCCAGTCAGCACAGAATTCCTTACTCACGGCTCGAGCTGTCAGTCGCCGTCGAACGTGGGCAACCTGAGGGCAGGGAACAGAAAGTGGTCCGATCGTTCCCACTGCAAAGAGGTTAGGCAGTGTGATGGTAGCTGGAGCATAGGTGCCATTGAACAATAACACATATCCTCTCTTGGCCCTGTAGCAAGTAATTCTGTAACTTACTATTTTATCATACGACAAGTGCTTCTGAAGATTTAGGAAAGATTATTCAAAAGTCTCTGAACCTGCTGACACACGAGTCCCATTGCAATATCCACACACAAACTGAGTTCCCTTAGAGAGGGGCACGCATTGTTCGTGGATACATTCACAAGAGAATATTCCCTGGATTATCTTACATCGGCGGTCCGGACAATGTTTCTTCAGGCAAGGTATCTCCCTGGGTACCCTGGCAAGGACGCATCCCTCCCCTTCTCCTGCAAAACAGAAGGGATAATTCCCAATGCCCTTACCAGCATTCTTATTCCCCACTCCCCAACGACACTTTCCCCTGAACCCCCTTTACATCCAGCCCCTGATCTATCCTCCACTATTAAGTCATCTTCTGCCCAATTTAGCACTGATGGGTTATCAACAAACAATGCTTCTCCAGATTGTACCAAAGCATAACATGCAGTACGGCTTCCATGCAAACTCATGTGAGCTTTATAAAAGAAATGTCCTCCAGGCTTCATGCCACGGGGGCAATTATAACAGCGAAAAGTCGAATAACAGTCTTTAGTCCACCTGCGGAGCCCATCGTTTGCAATCACTTAGGTGGATCCAGCGGCTGTGCTTTCGAACCTTAACGGCCGTCGGTGTTTGCAGTGGTATCTGGAATGGCCCTTTCCACCGGGGTCCAAGCTTGGAGCGCTCCCAATCCCGGATCAGTACCAAATCTCCAATTTTCAACTCCGGCCACTCTGTTCCCTGACCTCCAGGCTCCTTAAGGGTATTCTGTACTTGGGAGTGAAGAAACTTTAGAGAGGATATTAGTTGGCGAAAGTACTTCTGCAATTCGTCCCCCATGACATTTAGATCAATTTGGGCGGGAGGCTGCATGTCAGCGTCCCACGGGGTCCTCCTTCCAGGACGCCCATAAACAATTTCAGCTGCAGATACCCCTGTAGTGGAGTACGGGGTAATTCTCATATGGTATAAAGCCAGCGGAAGGACCTTCAGCCAACTCAGTCCGGTTTCGGACATTAACTTAGACAGCTTGTTTATCAGGGTGCCGTTGGCCCGTTCCACTGTTCCTGCAGCCTTCGGGTGGTCAGCACAATGAAACTGCGGTTCGATGCTCAGCACCTCGCATAGTTCCTTATTTATATTTCCTGCAAAGTGAGAGTCATTATCCGAAATTATTTGTCTGGGCACTCCGAATCTCGGTATAATCTCTGTCAGCAACGACCTTACCACCGTGGAAGCTTTATTATTGGTGGTCGGAAAGGCTTCAATCTATCAACTGAACGCATCTACAATCGCTAAACAATGTTTATAACAGTGTACACGCGGTACTTCGATAAAATCAAGCTGAATACATTCAAAAGGACCACTTGGCAAGGGGTTTTCCCTGCGGCACACTTTACTCCCCTTCCCGCGTTTGTCTTTTGGCAAATCAAACAGGCTTGTATTTTTGCTGCAGCAGCTTCCCCCAGCCTGGGGTGTCACCATGTACGGAGCAAAATATTACTCATTCCGTCCTTGCCAAGGTGGGTGTCCGTATGCAAGCAATCGAGCATCATAGGCAGCAATGCATCAGGAATACAGACCTGGACAACTGGGGTACGCCAGAAGCCCGTGGACACCGAATGCGCACATCCCTGTGTCTTGCAAAGTTGTTTTTTTTTTCTGAATCAGGGGCGTCCCCCTGGAGTCTTTGAACTGTAGCCCTGTCTGCAGAACACAGCGCTCGTGGTGTTTTAGTCAGGGTGAAGGCCAATCTCTCTGCAGTTAAAACTATCGCAGTTGCCTCCTGCGCAGCCTGCTTGGCTGCCAAATCGGCCCTGTTATTTCCTTTAGTCACTGCAGATTCATCTTTTAGATGAGCAGAACATTCAATAATGGCTAATTTTTCGGGGGTGGGGGGAGTATGGCCTGAAGGAGGTTCCTTACATACATGACATTCTGGATGGGGGTCCCGGAGCGGGTGAGGAACCCTCGTGGCGCCCAGAGCTGTCCAAGGTCATGGGCCACCCCAAATGCGGAGCGGGAATCTGTATAAACATTGGCCTTTTTGTCCTTGGCTAAGATGCAGACTCGTATGACAGCAACAAGCTCTGCCTTTTGGGCAGAAACTGGGGGCTGGAGAGTGCCACTCTGGAGCGTGCGGTCGTCGTCGGCAACGGCGTAGCCGCAGAGGCGCTCCCCTGTCTCAGAGACCGTGAAATGTCATCCACGTACAAAGTGAGCTGTGGCCCCTGGAATAGCTGCATCTGAGAGGTCGGGACGCGGTTAGGTGAGAAAATAGTTCCATAGCAAATAGTCATGAGGAGGCTCAGTCAACGCAACGGAGGCCGTCTCTAAAAATGCAGCAGGGTTTACGGTATCACAGTATGCAAAGTTGAGGAGTGGGTGATTAAGTAATGCTATTTCATAACGGCTTAGTCTGGACTGAGTAAGATGTTGGGTTTGGTGGGTGGTCAGTAGCGCTACAATGGTATGGGACGAGTACACTGTAACTGGCTGTTGGAGGGTGATGTTGGAAACAGCCGTAACTAGGCAGTGAACGGCCGGGAGCGTCTGCGAACAGGGGGGTAATCCCTGCGCTACGGGGTTTAACTTAGTGGAATAATAGGCACCGGGCCTGCGTCTATCTCCATTAATCTGAGTGAGCACTGCGGTGGCGCAGCCATCAAAAACATTCACAAAAAGCTGGAACGGACGAGCCGAAGCTCTCGAGAGGGATTTTTTCAATTCCTTGAAAGCCTCTCTCTGTTGCTCAGTTAGCCCTAGGGGCCCTTTAAGCGTACGGGAAGCCAGAGGACTCAAATGTTTTGTATACAGAGCAACATTGGGAATCCACTGTCTGCAAAAGTTTACCAGCCCAAGGAAGGCACGCATGACTTTCGGCGTAGATGGCAGGGGCGTCACAGGGATTGGGGTTACCCTTTCTGGGGTGAGCTGCCTTTCGGTTGCACTCAAAAGGGTTCCCAGAAATCTCACTTGCCGCTGGGCTCTCTTTACATTTTGGGACGGGATCAGGTATCCTCATGAATGCAGAGCTTTCAGAAGCGTATTGGTGTCCTGCACGTTTGAGGTTTCTGACGGACTTGCCAGTAGGAGGTCAGCTACGTACTGTGTTACCGTAGAGCCCCCGGGTAATTGTAAATCTCTAAGCTGCCTGTGTAATACCTGTGAGAAAAATGGTGGGGGAGTGCACAGGTCCTTGGGGTAACCTAGTCCAAGTGTACTGCTGGTCTTGAAAGGTAGATGCAAAAAGGTACTGTGACTGAGGAGCAAGGGGTATTGCAAAAAGCGCATGCTGCAGATCAACTATAGTGAAAACTTGGTAATCCGGTGGAATATTGCTTAAAATCGTAGGGACCACCGGTTATATAGGCTGCACAATATCATGCCTTCGGTAATCATTCTCTCTCTCCGGGTCATCTTTACAAAGTTTAAACAATGGCGTGTTATTTACAGACCTATCTAATGTTTGCCCCATGTTTCCTAATCGGATGGTCAGCCGCCTCCTTTTCTCACTCCCATTTCAGGGTCCTGACCTTCGCGTGGGGGATTTCGTCTCTTAACAACCGGTCTGAGGCTGCGTGCTGATACTCCACAGTGCGGTTATACCACCTTATAATCTATAACCCCTACTCCCCGTTAATCTTGTGCTGTGTCTCTCTGCATCCACTTCAACGTCCTGACCTTTGCGTGGGGTATTTCCCCTCTTAACAACCCGTCTATAGCAGGGTGCTGAGACAGGCAAATTGTCACAATGTTCCCCAAAACGTATTTACAGCATCCGGACAGATTGCAGAGGAGAACCACTTCCCCTGTGTTTGACCAAACGTCCGCTCTGCCCTCTGCTGGTCAACTTACTGCGCTACACGCCCCGCACCCACCGCCCCCGCGCCAATTAGAATGGTTACCAGCTCCAAAACGTAATAGGTTACTGCCACTAACCCGCTGACCAATTTGCTGTAACACACTCAAAGAAAATGTAACAGATCACTTCCAATGATCCGCTGCCCAATTTGTTAGCACCGGCAGGCTTTAATATTCTCAATACTTCTTTGGGGACTCTAGCCCCTTACCTTACCTTTGTCGGGGACTCTAACCCCTTACCTTACCTTATACCTCATCGGGGACTCGAACCCTTCTTTTAAACTGTGGTACTCGGACGATCCTCAACTCAGGTTTCGAAAGGATTCCGTCAGATGATTAGCCGCCAGATGAGGGGATCGTCAGAGTGGGCAGTTAATGAGAGAGGTCAAGGTAAATCTTACCTTGTGGGCCCACCTGTCTCACGTCACCGCCACCGAGTCGACCGCTGACGCCGTCTCACGAGAGCTCTGATCTCGTCTTGGACTCCTGGCTGGCTCGCCAAATTGTCGTACTCGATCGGACCCGATGCAAGAACAAATGTACTACAAAAAACACTAACACACGTAATTCTTTTTCAAATCTTTATTCTTTACTCATAGCATGCTATGGGGGAAGTTACAGACTGATTTCCCAAAAGAGCCACTCCAGACACTGCCCTCGAATTAAACAATTCTCCACAATTTATAACATTGATAAGGTAGCAGGAAATCTTACGATTACAAATTTAGATAATATTAGAATCATTTTAATCACATATTAAGATACAATTAGATGTAAAATAATCATTGGTCAGTTAGTTATAATTATTTTAAGCCAAAGCTAGCCCCTCAGTTCCTCATTTGGACCCTTCCCCTTTTCTCCAGAACATCCTAGCCCCTACATTATACTTCCCATATTTAGCTCTACCTTGAGCTGCTTCTGCAAGATCAGATAGTTCCTTATTTGAGCCTTTGCCTGTCTTTAGACAACAATGACTAGTACGTCACCGGTTGCTGGGTAAAGCTTCTTCTTGACTGTCCAAAACAGTAAGCTAAGGCGCCCATAAAGTGATTGATCATTAATTAATCATTGTTCTTCGTCTATACCCGTATTTACCCCTTCACCCCAGCAGAGGGTTGTTAGAGATTACAGCAGGGCATTGATAGGATGCAGAATTGGGCTGGGAAGTGGAAGGTGGAGTTCAACTCAGATAAATGTGAAGCGGTTCATTGCGGTAGGTCAAATTTGAAGAAAACATATCATTAATCATAACAGTCTTGGCAGTGTTACGGATAAACGAGAGCTTGGACTCCGTGCCCATAGGACAGGCAAAGCTGCTGTGCAGGTTGTCAGTGTTGTTAAGAGGGTGTACAGCGTGATGGCCTTCATCAACCGTGGTATTGAGTGAATTCAAGAGCCTTGGGGTAATGTTGCAGCAAGAGACGTCTATAGTTGGATCCCACTTGGAGTACTACGTTCAGTTCTGGTCACCTCACTACAGGAAAGATGTGGATACTATGGAGAGAGTGCAGAGGAAACTTACAAGTCTGTTGCCTGGATTGGGGAGCAGGCCTTATGAGAACAGGTTGAGTGAACCCGGCCTTTTCTCCTTGGAGCGACGGAGAAGGAGAGGTGACCTGATAGAGGTGTAAAAGATGGTGAGAGGAATTGATCGTGTGGATAGCCAGAGACTTTTTTCCCCCAGAGCTGAAGTGGCTACAACGAGTTCGCATAGTTTTAAGGTGCTTAGAAGAAGGTACATGTGTAATGTCGGGGGTATGTTTTTCCACACAGAGAGTGGCGGGTGAGCAGAATGCACTGCCAGCAAAGGTGGGAGATGCTGATGAAATAGGTTCTTTCAAGAGAGATGAGTAGATGAAGCTTGGAAAATAGAGAGCCTTGCGGCAGGGAAATTCTCAGCAGTTTTTACAGCAGTTTATATGATCGGTACAACACTCTGGGCCAAAGACCCTATAATGTGCCGTAGATTTCCGTGTTTCTCTGTCTTTATCAATACGTCCGTTAGAGGGAATAGAGCAATAGAAAATAACAATATGAAAATCTGCAGATTTATCTTTCTGGATAGGAGGAAATGACATGCTATCAGGTGTTGTTCGTTTTATTTAATGTAAAATCAATACTCTCAATAGTAGAAGAAGTTGTGCACTTTTTTATAAATTTGACCTGACAAATACTTCGAAGTTATTTCTTGTTGTATAAAAGGGATTGCAATTAAATGCCAACACCGATAAGAATATTGTTTTCGTGAATATATTAAGGTATCTAGATTTTAAGTAGCAAAGTAATCGCACTGAAAGTAGCAATCACTTTAAGATGGATTACAAGCATCGCCAAAGTATGCTACCTCAATATAAATGTACAATTTAATTCAAAACAATCATATGGAATTCTTCCCGCATTTATTATATTAGTTCCATAGTCTGCTGCTAATATTTGAGCACCGCACCCTTTATTGTGTATATATTGAACAATTCTACAACCGCGTACTTTACAGACAATAACATATAGAAAGTGCAAGCAAAAGAGAGCACATTTAGTTTTTTTTTGGTCTTCAACGGGCTGATGTGAAGTATGGGAATGAACTGTCGACGATTCGAGCTGCAAGTGATTTGGAAATCCTGGTGTGCTGTCGGTCATTTCATCATTGCTGTCAGTCGAAGAGAAAACATGGAAAGCCAGATGCAAGCGAATCTACGACTGGGCCTCTGTTCGAGCGAAAATGAGGGGCATCAAATTGAATAGAAAAACACAGTTTCACCAAACAAAGTAACTTTTGGAACAATGTTCAATGTGGAGTCAAAACAAACAATTTCTTTGAAACATCCATTGTTGGCGACAGATTGTCTGCAATATTTCTGGCTTACACAACCAGTCCGCTTCGACTTTTAAAAAGTAGCATATTAAAAGAACATGTGGAGTGTGCAATGTCACAAAATTCGCTTTAACCTTGGAAATCATATTCTGCACGCATAAAAACAGAGCTTCTCATAGGCCACTGACGGAAACTTGATGTATTTTTGGAAACAGAGTGTTAAACAGACACAAAAATACATCAGAAAATACAAGGCAACCAATGAATATATATTTCTGGTTACTGTGGATAGGCTAGAAGAAAGGAAAGAACTCGTCTTGTTCGTTCTGAACAATATCGGCAATTCAGGGTAGCAGAATATCAACACAACCACTGTCCGTCACGTTCACACAGTCTGAGCAATAAATTATGTCACTCACAACATCATTGCGATCGTCAGGAACCAGATCATGGAGCGATCATATATAAAACTTTATTTCTGCCGATTGCCGCTGTACAACAAATTACTTGGGATGATGAACTATTTTCTCATACTCCGAACATGCTCATTTATTTCATTTTTAAAGGACTATAATTCAAAGTAATTTAAAAGGAGGAAATCAATGATTTATTAAATTGAATGCTGACTACAGACTTCATTAACACTCTTCCTGTAACGCAAGATCCTCACAAAACCACGAGATTGTTCAATCACATCAATACACACATAGAAGGACAATTTTCTTTGCTGGGTTATGATTACAGACTGATTGAACCAAAGTAGAGCAAAATGAAAATAAGTGGACTGACCATGAATATTGGAAAACAACCCTTCAGGGTCTTGTAGATCATGACATGCACTATATAGATAGTCGTTGGTGTAATATTCGGCTTCATTAATGGAAGGAATGGATCCAGTAACTAAAATTCAATGAAAGAGATCATCAAGGTATTTGTTTGGTATTTTTCTTGTTTTTGTAATGAACACATCATTCAATCATCGCGTCAATGACTGTATCATCTTTACCTTAAATGGCATAATCGTTGAATACCGTTCAATAGAAAGTGAAAAGGAAGATGCGCGTTCCGCCTTCAATTGCTAATGAAACAATCGATATGTGTTTATGGAATCGATTTTATTGCTAACTCGTTTGTGTATTGCTCTTGTTAACGCTTTCATTGACGGATGAAGGTGACTAAGACAAGCCTGCTGGAGGAGAATGAGGAAATATGTAGATAGAAAGACAGATAGATTGATAAAGTAATACAATGCAAAGGTATTTATCCCGGCCTTCCTTTAAGTGGAGACAGTTAATGTTATCGGTTACAGTTCAGTCGATATATTAAGCAAAAATAAAATCAGCTGAAGTGACTAAAGTCGTCATCCAATTAGCAGAACATTTTTATAGGGAAAATAGTTCAAGTTCCTAGTTAAATGTCTTCGTGCAAGAATGTGAGTCGGTACGTCCTTGGAAAGTTTGGTAGAGTGAACCATAGTTCGTGGTGGGTAAAGTATTGGAGAGGATAGTCAGCGACATAATTTACCTGCTTAAACCACACTCAGAATATCACGCTCAGTTCTGGTCAGCTCATTTTAGAAAGGTATGAATCCTCAGAGATAGTGTAGAAGAGATTGAACACAATGACTCCCGAACTAGGGGCAACAATTTATAAGTATAGATTGTTCGAGCTGGACCTTTCCTCCTTAGAGGCTTTTCCCAGATCGGAAGTGGTTAATATGAGGAAGCTACCTTTAACCTGATTCGAAGAAAGAACGCAGTGTTGTCAGTGGTAATTTTGCTAGATAGATAGGGGTGAAAGCGTGGAACGCCCTTTCGCGCTGGTATTGGAGATAGATATATTAGGGCCATTTAAGAAACTTTTATGTGGCCACATGTGGTCCATTGCTTTATGTGAAAGCAACTAAAGAATGTGTAGGAAGGGAGAGCAAAATTGATCCCGTGTAAGTTAACAGGTCGGCACAACACCGTGAGCATAAGGAACCGTACTGTGCCATATTGCTCGATGTTCAATGTTCTCCGTTCTGCATTCTACTGGCGAACAGGGAAAAGTTCAGAATTCGGAATTGCTGAGAAAAGTGCGAGTTATTTCCGGAAAGAAGAAAGGAAATGCCTCTAATACTCTGAAATATTGGAGACTATATCAGCAGATGCTGGCAGAGTATGCTTCAGATTTCTATTATCCATTGAGCTTCCGTACGTTGATCGTGAGTAATATCATACCACTCCAGACTCCACACTCAGACAGCTGATACCTGGTTCTCAGCATCCTTCATAATTCATATCTATTGTGCCGTCGAACAATCTATATGGCTTTTCATCATCTACTTACCGCATCTACTTATGTCCTCGAAGCTTCTGACTTAATTTCTCACGTGCCATAAGGTTTCCTTTCCCCTCATCCGGTCTCGCCTATCACCTGCCAACCTGTACTCCTTCCCCATGCTCCATCTCCTTATTTTGGCTTCTGTAACTCCTTTACAGAGCTAATAAAGTGTTTTGGTTCGAAACGTTGACAGTTCATTCTCCACCATAGGTGCACCTTGATCTGCTGAGTTCCAGTAGAACATTGTGTGCTTTGCTCAAGATTTTCAGCATCCGCAGAATCTCTTGTGTTTATTGTATGACATCACACTATTATTTTTCTTGTTACAATTTCATTTCTGAAGTTCCTATACAGCCATGTGTGTGTGTGTGTGTGTGTGTGTGTGTGTTTTATTATTATTGCTTGATTTTGTTACCAATATTGGATGAATTGAGACGGTATCAATTTGTGCATAGCGGATTCCGTGTCATACTACACACCTGAACCTTGCATCTCAGTAAATTTCTTGAATGGTGGAATATTCTCAATTTCCTCGTAAATTGCTTGGTAAAAGTCAACAGGTGATCCATAGCCACTCATTAGTGCATCTAATAAAGAGAGAGTGGGGATGAACATCAGCATAAACGAATTTGTACATGAACATTATGCTTAAACTAAAATTAATTAAAATGATCTTAGTCAAGGTGAAGAGTTAGTGAACGTGATCGTTGAATCAACCGATGTGTGGATGATGCCTCTGGCCAATCAACCGAATAAGTTTGGCATCAGAAAGATGAAAAGAAGGGTACGGAATAATGAGCATATTTCCGATTATTGTTTAATAGTGAATACACATCACATTTGAATCGATGACAAGTTTAATATTATGATTAGATAGATGCGAATGCCATCATTAATGGTAGTGGATGAAGACAGGATGGAAATTTAGAGGTCACTCCAGAACATGACAGAGAAAGCCTGGCTGTGTTGAAGAAATATAACAGCATCGTGAATATGGAATGATGAAATGATAAGATGATGAAGAATGGGGAAAATGCCTCCTCTTACTTCGATTGGGAGAACCGAATCAGAATATTCGAGGATACAGAGCAGATTCTTGAAATTTATACTTCCAGGTGTTCAGAGCATGGATGTATTACAGTGAGATACACAGTAAGGTAGCCACTTAACAAATCAGATTTAACCATTTTCCATTACTACATAATGAAAATTTATCATAACTCCACGATCACTAAGGGCCAGTGAAAACCACCATTACAAATGTCCCACGGAAGGCAAATAAATTCCCAACAAAAGCGATGAAAACATATTTAAGTTTAGTCATGTTTGCACAAAGATCATGTTTTGGGAAACCCCAAAAAAACTGAAAACGTCGATGTGAAGATTGGCCCTCACCACTGATTGCTGACCGTCTCCTTGCTATCGTCACCAGTATCAATAACTCAATGATGAATACAGATCCAAGGGTTATGCAGACAGTGACCATGATGGATGGGGTCCAGTTTCCAAAATCTTAAAACGAAAAATAAAAACATGTATTTCGATAAACACGAAACAAACACTATACATCCAATGCAACGAAATTTTGAGCGATCTTTAATGAACTTAATCATACATTCAGTTATCACGATTTTTAAAAGTTATATCCCTATGTATTTCAAGACAGAAAGAGCGGAGCGGAGACACAAAGACTATTTCACAATAAAGCCTGATATGTCAAAAGTATTTCCCAGCACAGTAAACCTTCTCTCCTCCACCTGGTATCAGATCAGGATAAACACCCCAAGTAACGTCGTGTTCAAATTCCATTTCCCCGCACATTGCTGGATTGAAACAGCAAGAAGGAAGGTGAGTTTAATTATAAGAAAACATTTCCAGGAAAAAAAAATATTTCATCGTACTTATCCTTGCATTTCTTGTTAACCGCCTCTAATCAGCACAGAGAGATTTAGCTAGTAATGGTGCACGGTTAAGTGTACACTCAATGAATTCAGAAAATATTGGAAAGCTGCCGATTATTATCACTGACACTCTGTTTGTAACCAGCAGCTGCGGAATTATTTTCATTCCAATTATGCACTTATACGCCAGGCCCACATAGCGAGGTTGGTCTTTATGAAGGCAGAGCAATACTGAGGAAATGGGATCTTATACCCTTACTATTTCTTCCTGCACGGGTGCATGCAGGGTCCAAAAATAAGACTGAGCACTTGCACTGTTACAAATCGTCACCAAATCTCGAATACTATTTCGGGTCCGACATATTATTCAACTCTATTGCCGTTGAGCACACATTATATGCAGCGCCTTCGCAGGATAACTAAATAATCATCAGACCATGCTCGCTTCTCACTGATGCGATGTACCGGAGCCTTGGGTCCTCACAACTGGGCTCAGAAATAATTATTACCTCTCAACCACCATGCTCCTGATAGGGTGCATAACTTCAATTATTCCAGTGGTAAACTGATTCCACAACCTATAATTTCTTTCAAGGGTTACATAACTCTTGTTCTCAGCATTAATTTTTACTGATCAACTTGTTGACATTTTTTTCTGATTTTGCATTTGCGTACTTAGTTGCTTTTTGCTATTTGTTATTTTTCCGCGCTTGTTTCTGAGTAGTTCTTTAAAGATTCTGTTGCGTTTCTATACATGTACAGTGAATGCCGTAAGAAAATGAATCTCAAGGCAGTATATGACGATATATGGATATTTGGTAACAAATTTCCTTTGAACTTTAATATTTAGTATCTGCAAACACCAAAACTTTCTCAAGAGTATTGGACGAGCAACTAGTTGATTCACAGAAAATGTCTGACCGGGAGTGGAGATCATGTTTTTTACAATTCTGCATATTCCTGCTTAAAATATTTGAGAAGACGATTAGGATCCCATACAGTTTCTAAAGTATCCATTGTGAACTCAGCAATTAGGAAATACGAATAATCAATTCTTGATATCTGCAGCATAGATGCGAAATGTAAGCGTCAAAATCCATACCTGAATTGTTGCGTTCAGTAGGAGTCAGTCCGGAACCTGTGTACATATTGCAAAGAAGTTTCAGAAAACGCATCTCTATTGGTGTTTATATTGGATATTTCTCATTCCGAAATTAACAAATCATTTGGAGGGAAATTGGAAATGTCAGTCAAAGCATAGAGCATACCAGAACAAAGAACGATGACATCTTCTTTGTGATCACAGTCATGTTGACCAAATGATGAGGAACGACAGCTGGACAGAAAAGATTCACTTCCCGTGCATTTGACTTCATCAAGCCAGACAGGACCGGCTGCCTGGGTCATTTTAACATCTTCTGGAGCCCAGAGAGCAAGGCCACACCTTAGCTGTCTGCAGACGACATTGGCATCAGCCAGATCCCAAGAGTCGTCACACACCGTGCCCCAGCTGTCATTAAACCAGACCTCAAGCTTTCCGGAGCAGTTGTGATTGCCGTTAACAAGACGCAATGGAACATCTAGGTATGAAACAATAAAATTGAGATTTATTTAATAATTAGTCTGGGAATCAGAAGTTCGTCAGAGAGAAAATAGAACTAATTATAGAACGCAAGGGCAGGCACCTCGGCCCACCATTTCTTTATACAACACTGCCAAATTATACCACCTCTCTTCTGCCTCACATAATCGATATCGCTCAAATACTTACACTTGCCTACTCCAGCTGAAAGCCTTTTAATCACGATAACTGTAAATATTTCTATTATCACTCCTCAAAACCTGCTCCAAGCAATATCATTCTCAATTTACCAATAAAGGTTTTCCTCTACTACTTCATTTAAGCCGTCATCTGTCACCTTAAATACGTCCATTAATATTTGATTTTTTTTTTTACAATGGTTCAGACTCTCTACCTGGCCTGTCTCACCTAATGATACGTATCTATTAGGACTCATTTTAGGTGCAGAATGAGTCCCAAGTGTTTCCATTCCTTCTTATCCAGGCAGACTCTGAGTAAATCTCTTTTATAAACCCCACATGCTTCTTGAAATGCGACAAATGGAAATATAAATGATATGAAATCATTGCTTTTCATATCCACAAATAGTTTATGAAGTCCATTCATTGTTGATCGAACAGGCAACATATTTTATTCTTATCACTAGTGTCCGATTAATGAAGGCATTACGTCACAGACCTTGCTCTTCAACTCATACTTCATCATGAAATGCTGAAAGACATGATGAAGGACAAAACCAATTTCACTGTCAGCCAGTTTGTTTTTTGTCTTCAGTTCATACCGGCGAAACAAAAAACACTCGAATACAGCTCATGCACATCCTTCAACTCCAACCATAAATTGTGGGCGTTATATATACGTCGTCCTATGTTCTCTCTAGTTAACCACTTGTGTTATTTTGGTTATGTAATACAGATTGCCTTGCTCTCTCATTTTCTCATATTTCCAACGAAATAGATATCTTTTATCTATTGATCGTAGCCTTTATTCATCTTTCTATATTGCCCAATAACCCGACCGTCTTTATGTATCCTGCGGTTTACATATATTTACTTCATTTGTTTTATCCAAATCAACAATGTCTCTCGCCTTTGACTATCTCCATACTTTCCCTCGTTCACTTCCCTCCTTCCAAGGTAATACCGATTCCCAAGTCCGTCCAGCTGGTCAGAAGACAATTCCTGCATATCATTTATAATCTTGCCTGATAACAAATGTTCCCGATGAATTCCAATTAACTCCCTCTATCTTCTGTCTGGACATGGAATTCGTCACAATTCACTCCCCTTTGGCAGTGCTCAACAGAGTCGTGGGAAACCAGGATTCTGGTCAATGCGCGCCCAATTTCGTAGAGGGCAAGAGGAACGAAATTTATTTTTCTGATAGCGGCATTAATACAAGGTTTTCTGATTTCAGCAAAGAAGTTTTCGAATTCGTCACCTTTTAAAGGGAAAGAGGAGAATGCGTTTTCTTGCAAGCAGCCTCTTTCAGTGATTCCTTCCGTCATATTGGTTTCTGTTGACAAAATAAATATTTTGACGAATTTATACATAAATATGTAAAACGTAAATAGATATAAGACTGTCTTATTTACCTTCGCAAGCAACTCCTGCATCCTCAGTATGGTCACACTGGTGTTTTCCCCACGGTTGCGACTGACACTGCCAAAGGGTCGATTCGTGTGAAGTACATTCAATCTCATCCAACCATATAGGTCCACGTCCCTTTCCAAATTGATATGAGCCAGGATAAATATTATTCATTGGTCCACATTTCATTTGTTTGCAAATCACTTCTGCAGACTTGCCATAAAGGTTCGTGGAACAGACTGTTCCCCAGGTCCTGTTGTACCACACTTCAATTCGTCCTTTGCATCGACTACCTCCGTCCTGCAGGCGCAACTTTTTGTGCTCTGATAAGGATGTATTTGAAGACAAAAGTTGTCGCAAAATTAGCATACAATGGGAAACGCGTTTTTTTCTACTTCTGCAACAGAAATTAGCCGTGTGTGTGTGTGTGTGCGTGTGTGTGTGTGTGTGTGTGTGTGTGTGTGTAGAACAAAGATAAAAAAATAAAATGAGCACATTCAGTAGGAAGTTATTGATTAGCAAAATTAAACGAACCCAGGAAGCACGGAGTGATATATTGTGCTGAATTACTGAAAGGAGGGTACGGGTTAGTGACGGAAAATTAAGGAATAGAAGATCGAGCGTCTGATACTGGAATCTTATCGGATTCACCAACAATTGAGAATGGTAAATATTTGAATTCATTTAAGGAAGAAGTATGAAGAGCAGGGAAAATCTGTCCATCCTCTGTCCTTAACGAAAAGTATGAATTGAGACATTGGAAATATGTTGACCGACAGAAACCGTCACTTGCTCTTCAGGGCAAAAAAAAAACGTGGTTAAATGTCTTGACTGCCCCTCAGTACCTCATTCTTAAGACCGCACCTACTAAATCCAGACTAGTAACAGACTGTGATGAAATAAAGGTGGCGGCGAAATTACTATATTATTTTCATTTATTCTATCCCCCGATTCGATAAGAGTGTTTGAAACTGATTTTAGGATTTATTTGTGTGTGTATATATATATATATATATATAATATATATATTCCAGGCATTATCTTCGGAGATTCTAATGTAATCACCTACACTATTTAATCGCATGCAAATCACCTGTGTTTTGAATTCGGAAAAGCTGACCTCACATTAGCTTCTGGCTTTTTGCCACTTCATTTAGCCACAGCTACTCTGATTGTGTTATCTGTCTTTTATTCCTTCCTGCGACAATACAACTCAATAGAATATTCGTCTTCTCTGGACACACTACAGCCTTCTAGTCTCGGTATCAAATTTCTACCGTTGGCTCTTTTAGTTGATTTTGTTTACAGATATTATTTTACTCCTGACTTTTTTCCCAATTAATTCAGTAAGTGAGAAGGAGAGGTAAAGAAACATGGGGAAAAAGAAATAATGGGAATTGAAAAAGAATGCTATGTTTTTGAATCTTTTTTGGGGGGGATTTTATTATACGGAATTTCCATCGATCCGATTTGATAAATTGTATTATTCTGTCTCTCCTGATTTGGACTGCTATGTTATTTCTAGTCACTAGATGGCCCTGCTTACTCGCATGTTCACAGCAACTTACTACTGCTTTGCTAAGTAATTGAATTTCATCATGACATCGGGTATTTAAGAATCGCTTGCATATTTTAGTCTGAAACACTTTGCTACGGGTCGAAGGAATTTGGATCAATATTTGAATCTATCTTTTGTAAAAACGCCTAGCAGTATTTTTTTTTTCACAGCTCCTCGAGTAGTGTAACGAGTTGGTGAACAGTCAGTCAACCATCAAACTACACCGATACATAGACTGGAGATTATTTATTTGCCTCGCTTGAGTAAAGAAAACGGGGAAGCACTTGAGCGACGGCAGAAGAATTATTAGGCAGAATCAATACTGAAATCAGGATGATTAATGTTATGACATTAGTAATGGGAAATATAAACATTCCAGATACATAGGGAATAAGTTTAATGTTTCTGCGTACGTGTGCTCCACGCATTATCAACATTTAGACAGTTGATTCTGGCCCAATCGGCTCCTGTCCAGTTTTACATTATTTATTACATCTCCGTAGTCATGGCGTGCTGCACAGACAAAGAAAAGTAAATTTAAAGAAAATTGAAATGTTCTTTACCAGAGCATGTCAATGTCACAGCTTCTTTTTGACTGCAGTCATGTTCGGCCCATGGTGCTGATGGACATTCCCAGAGAAATGTTTCATTACCCGAGCATCTCAGTTCATCTAACCAAACTGGGGGAGGGCGTCTTCCGCAGTAACCGTGAGTTTTATACTCCAAAGCATATCCACAACCCAGTTGTCTGCAGACCACGTTAGCGTCGACCAGATCCCAGGAGTCGTCACAAACCATGCCCCAAGATCCACGGTAATAAACCTCTAGCTGACCAGCACATGGATCTTCACTTCCGGAGAGTCGTAACTGCAAGTGGCCTATCGAACAGTAATATGGAAAGTAAATCAATACATTGGAAAGTAGAAACATCACCGGCTTCTCGTTTCTAAAGATGATTCTGAGATTATTATTATTGCTCTTAAAAAGAGCTGTGCCATGATGTAACAATTATTCCAGAACTTGAAAATGTTTGAAATCCAAGTATAAAATGTAAAAGTTTGGATGAATACAACATATGAAGAAACGCAGAGTTGCTTCTATCATTAAGGACGGAACTCAGAGGCTGGTAGTTGGACGTTTTCCCACATCTGCTGCTATTCCATTTTCCTGCCTTTCGCACAAACGAGGAAACTAGTTAGCCTGATCTCAGTGTTTGGAAATATACCGGGATCTATTATTAATGAGAAGGCAGAAGACAAACACATGTCTGACAAATGTACTTGCCTGACAAATCTGTTGGAATTATTTGAAGAAATAATAAGTAGGATCGACAGAGGAGAAGCGGTTGATTTTGCGGTACTTGGATCTTCAAACGGCCATCGTCAACCTGCCGCACATGTGGCTGCTTAACGAGTTAGAGCCCGTGGTATTAAAGGAAATATTCTAGGATGGACAGAGCAGTCGCTGATTGGCAGTAGGCAAAGATCGGGAATGAAGGGAACCTTCTCCCGTTGGCCGCCGGTGACACGTGGTGTTTTTAGTGGTCTGTGATTGGACCAATTCATTTTACGTTATGTGTCAATGATTTGGATGATTGTGTTGATGAATTTGCTCAGAGGTTTGCAGACAATATGAAGGTAGCTGGAGGGACAGTCAGATTTGTGGAGGTGATAGGACACAGAAACACAAATATAGTTTAGGAGAGTGGACAAAAATGACAGATGCAATACAGTTTTGGGTAGTGGATGCTCATGCACTTTGGTAGAAAAAAAAAGAAAGGTTTGACTGTTTCCTAACTGGAGAGAAAATACAAAAAGAAAAGAAGCGCAGAAGGGCTTGGGAGCCCCTGTGCAGGATTCTCCAGACGACAGTTTACTGGTGTGAGCCGGTGGATAACAAGACAAGTGTAATGGATGTAATTTTGGGACTATGTGAAGCACTGGTGAGACCTCACAAGTAGTAATCAGTGCAATTTTGGGCCCCTTATCTTAGATTGGATCTGCTGAACAAGGAGGGCGTCAAAGGAGGTTCACTAGAATGTCTTTTCATAAGAAGACCGTTTGATGGCTCTGGGTTGTGTTCACCAAAATTCAGAATAAATACCATGCCGAATCCTCGAAACTAGATTAGATTAGATTAGTTTCAATTTTATTGTCATTGTGCCGAGTACAGATACAAAGCCAATGAAATGCACTCAGCATCTGACCTGAAATGCAAAGAATAGTGTTATTTACAAAATAACTGCGAGTAAAATAATTGCTACAGCACACAAATATAAAAGTACTGAGACAGTACAATATGGATTCAATACTGCTTAGCGCCGTGATGAGAGGTTCAGCAGTGTCACAGCCTCAGGGAAGAAGCTCTTCCTGTGCCTGCTGGTGCGGGAGCGGAGGCTCCTGTAGCGCCTGCCGGTTGGGAGGAGAGCGATAAGTCCATGGTTGGGGTGAGATGCATCCTTGATAATGTTTTTCGCCCTGCCCAGGCAGCGTTCATTGCAGATGTTCTCAACAGTGAGCAATTGCGTGCCGATAATCCGCTGGGCAGTTTTGACCACACGCTGGAACGCTTTGCAGTCCGATACACAAATCTCCTAAGAATCTCTGGACTCCGCTGTGCTTTCGCTATAATTGCAGTTCTGTGTTGAGTCTAGGACAGGTCGTCAGGTAATTGAAATTGCTGACCCTCTCCTCATCTGATGCGCCGCTGAGGCCTGACTCATGGACCGGTGGTTTCCTCCACCTGAACTCAATACCTCCTCTTTGTCATGCTGACTTTGAGAAAGTGGTTGGTGCTGTGACACCGCTCCTCAGGATGTTTAATATCCCTTCAAAATGCTATTGTGTCATCAACTTTGTCAGTGGTGTCGTCAGCAAATCTGAGTATGGCAGAGGTGCTGTACTTTGTCATACAGTGTAACGCGAAGGAAACACGGAGCTGTGCTCGCAACCATTTGGAGAACCTGTGCTGATGGAAATTTTGGAGTAGATGTTGTTGCCATTCGGAACATATTGCCCGGATCTGCAGTCCAGGATGCAATTGTATAAGTAGTTATTGAGGTACAGACTTCGAGTTTTTGATCAGTTTTAAGGGGATGGTGGCATTTTATGCTGAGCTGCAGTGAAGAAACAACCCTGCAATGTGTGTATCTTTGCTGTCCAGATGATCCTGGATAGTATGAAGAGCCAGTGAGATGACCTCTTTAGTGGACCTATTGCTCCGGTAGGAAAATTTGGGCCGGACAACTCTCCTCTGAGGCAGAAGTTGATATGTCCCATTAGCAAATTCTTAAAACACTTCCTCATTGTTGCTGCCATTGTAACTGACAGATAGTTATTCAGGCAGATCATCAGGTTCTCCTAAGAAACCAGTATGTGAAGTATACTTGAAGTTGGTGGCCACATCAGACTGCCGAAGCAAGATGCGAAAGAGCACGATAGGCAGTTGATCAGCTCAGTTCTGAACTGGTTGGCCAGCCATCCCTTCTGGGCCGTATGCTTTTGGTGAGTTTACCCTCATGAACGCTAATTGCATGTCAGCCTCACAGTCTTGAATCACAGAATTATCGGGGGCTCCGGGAATACTTGATGGCTCGCCCATGTTTTGACAGTCAAAGCGGGCATAAAGTGGATTGAACCCATCTGGAAGCGAAGCTTTTTCCCACTACGTCGCTTGATTTTACACTGTGCAAACCCGTCCAAAATGGTCGAGCTTGCTTCATGGATTTCAGCAAGGCATTTAAAAAAGTACACGATGAAAGGTTTAATGAGAAAATAAGGAGACAGGGGATCCAAGGGAACATTGCTTTGTGGATTCAGTGACCAGCGGGGTGCCTCAGGGATCTGTTGGACCCCTACTCTTCGTGAATCTTATAAATGCTGTGAATGAGGAAGTGGAGGGATGGGTTAGTAATATTGCTGATGACACAAAGGTTGGGAGTGTTGTGGATAGTGTGGGGGGTTGTCAGAGGTTACAGCGGTACATTGATAGGATGTAAAACTGGGCTGAGAAGTGGCAGATAGAGTTCAACTTAGATAAATGTAAGATGGTTCATTTTGTTAGGTAGTTCGAATACAATAGCAGAATAAAGTATTAATGGTAAGACTATCGGCAGGGCCGAGTATCAGAGGGATCTTGGGGTCCGAGTCCATTAGACAATCAGGGTGCTGGGCAGTTTGACTCTGTGGTTAAGTAAGATTACGGTGCATTGGCCTTCATAAATCGTAAGACTGAGTTTGGGAGCCGACAGGTAATGTTGTGGCTATATAGGAACCTGGTCAGACCCCTCTTGAAGTACTGTGCTCAGTTCTGGTCGCCTCACTACAGGAAACATGTGAAAAGCATAGAAAGGGTGCAGAGGAGACTTACAAGGATGTTGCCTGGGCTAGTTACAGAGGAGATGACATGGGTAAATGGTTTTTTGTTTTTTTTTAACGCAGAGAGTGGTGAGTGTTTGGAATCGGCTGCCGGCGACGGTGGTGATGACGAAAAAGATAGGGCCTTTTAAGAGACACCGAGACAGGTACATGAAGCTCAGGAAAATAGAGGGCTATAGGTAACTCAAGGTAATTTCTAGGGTAAAGACATTTTCAGCACTGCTTTGTGGGACGAAGCAGCTGTTATTATGCTGTAGCTTTTCTATGTTTCTATGTTTCTATGGTTCATGCTTAGTGTGGAAATCCCCTTCACCTTTTACATTTCTTCCTGCATAAAGTACCACAGCCACCTGTAACTTTCTTGTTCACCGGTCTTGTATGCCTCTTTTCTGGTCCTCGCCAGATTGCGAATCTCATGTTTCATCTAATTTTTCGTTTTGCGAAAGATTCTGAGTGATTCTGTACGTCCACACTCGTCTATAATTAATTATATGAAGTATGTGAGAACCTCGGTGTTTTCATTCAGATACATAGATATGTTCTTCAACTCTGCTCAGTCCTCCGAAGAGAAGCATCCGATACCCGTCGCTTTTGTCTTCCCCGACGTCCCCTTTGCTGTCCAAATATATAGAGCTTGTCTGCTCGTCTGCAGGTACGATAAGGGCGACCAAGAAATCAGATTTACCGAAATCCGGTCTGGTCATGCAACGACAGTTTTCCTCAGTTATGCATCCGGATATATAAATTACACGAACGACAAATTAAGAATTGCGCAGATGGATCGGAGGAATGTTCTGGCGGCGATGACAGCAGATGAGAAAAGGCTGAAATTTCAGGGCAGGACAGCCAGGATAGATATATCACACAAAGGAAGAAATACTCAATTGGCAGGAGTAGGCAACTGTGTCTGGCAAAAAGAAGTTATGGACTGCATAAAAGCCAAGGAAATGGTATATGAAGTAGAAAAATTGAGTCGGAAATTGGATGATTGGGAACTCTTAAATTCCAACAAAAGGCACCCAAAAAAGCTTGAAATATGAGCGCAGACTAGCCAATAATATGAAAAAAATGGATACCGTGTTTTTTTCAGTTGTATGAAGAGGGAAAGGGAGCTGAACGCTCGTATTAGACCACGGGAAAATGACACTGATGAGGTGGGAATTTGAGATAAAAATTGGCAGATGAGCTTAATATGTACTTTGCATCTGGGGTGCACTGTGAAGGCAGCAGCTGTGAGCTAGTAACCTGTGAATATCAGTTCGCAGGAGAGAGTGTTATTTCAAAGGAAAAATGCTTGGCAAACTCAAACGTCTGAAGTCACCTGGACCAAATGGACTAAATCCCGGAATTCGGAGACTGGTTTCAGAAGAGATAACAGATCCTTTGGTCCTGTCCTTTCAAGATTCACTTCATCTTATATATATACATATACATATATATATATATATATATATATCAATAATTTAGACGATGGAATTAAATGCAGCATCTCCAAGTTTGTGGATGACGCGAAGCTGGGCGGCAGTGTTAGCTGTGAGGAGGATGCTAAGAGGTTGCAGGGTGACTTGGATAAGTTAGGTGAGTGGGCAAATTCATGGCAGATGCAATTTAATGTGGATAAATGTGAGGTTATCCACTTTGGTGGCAAGAACAGGAAAACAGATTATTATCTGAATGGTGGCCGATTAGGAAAAGGGGAGGTGCAATGAGACCTGGGTGTATTGTACACCAGTCATTGAAAGTGGGCATGCAGGTACAACAGGCGGTGAAAAAGGCGAATGGTACACTGGCATTTATAGCGAGAGGACTCGAGTACAGGAGCAGGGAGGTACTACTGGAGTTGTACAAGGCCTTGGTGAGACCACACCTGGAGTATTGTGTGCAGTTTTGGTCCCCTAATCTGAGGAAAGACAATCTTGCCATAGAGGGAGTACAAAGAAGGTTCACCAGATTGATTCCTGGGATGGCAGGACTTTCATATGATGAAAGGCTGGATGAACTAGGTTTATACTCGTTGGAATTTAGAAGATTGAGGGGGGATCTTATTGAAACGTATAAAATTCTAAGGGATTGGACAGGCTAGATGCAGGAAGATTGTTCCCGATATTGGGGAAGTCCAGAACGAGTGGTCACAGTTTGAGGATAAAGGGGAAGCCTTTTAGGACGGAGATGAGGAAAAACTTCTTCACACAGAGAGTGGTGAATCCCTGGAATTCTCTAAAACAGGAAACAGTTGAGGCCAGTTCATTGGCTATATTTGAGAGCGAGTTAGATATGGCCCCTGTCACTAAAGGGATCGGAGGTATGAAGAGAAAGCATTTCTGAGTTGGTTAATCAGCCATGATCATACTGAATGGCGATGCCGACTAGAAGGGCCGAATGGTCTACTCCTGCACCTATTTTCTCTCTAAAGTATCTACCTTGGTATGGTCCTGGAGGACGGGAAGTATCACTCTGAGAAGGGAGGAAGGCAAAGGAAAGAGAATTATAGTCTAGTTTACCGATCGTCAGTGGTTTGGAACGTGTTGGATTCTATTATAAATGATGTTGTTCCCAGAAAATCTACAGAATATAACAGACAATTAATCTTGAATTAATATCACAAAATCGATCTCTCTCCGACACTCCTGGTGACTAGACATACTGATGCAGAGAAAAAAAAAATATTACATGAAAAATGGTATTAGTGCACGGACGAAAATATCACCAAACTACTTCATTAAGAGATGTAGCGAAAAATATTAGAAGTAAAATATAATTATTTCCGTTCTATTTGAACATTTATTTGAGTCCTTATCCCTAATGGTTCCGATCAGAAATACTGCCAGGCGTCAGTACCATCGCCTCGTTTTACACTTCTTTGCAAATTTCCTCTCTCAAATTCCCCCTCCAGAATCCCTTCCTTGTTCAACTAAATGCTCAATTTCCTCTTTTTAAAGCACAGAACGAAGAAAACAGTTGTGCCTGGCATGTAACCTTCTCTATAAACTGCCTATAAATGCCCTAACACATAGCACTCTATTTTACTAAACTTAATGTACCTATCTAAGAGTTTCTGAAAAGATCCTATTTTATCCGCATCCATCACCGGCAGTGCATTTCATGCATCCATCACTCTCTGTAAAAAACTTACCCCTTCCACCCCCTCTGTATCGACTTCCAAAGAACCTTAAAACAATACCCGGTTGTAGTACAATTTAACTCCGAACAAATGACCCAAAATATATTTCCTTTAATCTTTGTATACACCTCTATCAGGTCACCTCTCATCCCCCGTCACTCCAAGAAGAAAAAGCCGGGCTCACGCAGCCTATTCTCACAGGGCACAGTCTCCAATCCAGGCAAAACCCTCGTAAATCTCCTCTGCACTCTGTCGATAGTTTCCGCATTTTCTCGGCAGTATGGTGACCAGAACTTAACAGAATAGACCAAGCGGGGTCTGGCCAAGCTGTAACAGTACCCCGCGGCTCTTGATTGTGCCATCGCTTTAACTTAAATCATCATATTTTCAGACCTGAATGGAAGTCTGATTTTGAAAAGGATAAACTAGGAGACTAGCAATAATACGGAGGGAATAAGCAAGGGGCGGGGGGGGGGGGTAGCAGAGAGAGAGAGAGAGAGAGAGAGAGAGAGAGAGAGAGAGAGAGAGAGAGAGAGGGAGAGAGAGAGAGAGAGCGAGAGAGAGAGAGAGAGAGGGAGAAGGCAGGTAGAACTCCCAGTATTTAATTGTAATCAATAGCAAAATTGTCGAACTGCCAGGACGATCCCTTTCAGTATATATCCTAAATTATGAATAAATCATTGAAAGCCTATGAAGTAAATTCGTAGTTCCAGCGAAGCAGAATTAATTTTGCACATTTTGCCCGGGTAAATGCGTTTTTATTCATCGTGTTCAGTTTTCTATGCACCTTCCCACATTGTACTGGCTAGTCGGTTAATTGATTACAATAAATTCGCTCGTATGTTTTAGGAGCGGAGCTGCCGTAGGAGCTGTGGTTGGGGAAATAAATTGGAAGCCCTGCAAGAGGAGATATGATTGATAACGCCGTTTTGATGAGAGAAATGGAGATATAAATACCTGCAAGTCTCAGTATTTCTAAATTTATCTCTCTAAATAATTAATAGCCACACGATATTAAAAATTACAATTTCCACTTTTCCATGCTATTCACCTGAACACAGGACGCCAACGCCGATGAAGTCAGAGGAAGACCGATTGAATATGGATGTCCTGCAATTTTGGAGATGAGATTCGTTTCCTTCACACTGAAGGTCGGTCACCCACACGGGCCCTTCTTTCCCTCTGTACCCCGAGGCGATGTAGGAGGATGTGGCCACACCGCAACGCAGTTGCTTACAGACGACGTTGGCCTCATTGATAGTCCAAAAGTTATCCTGTATTCTGCTCCATCCGCCATTATCATAAACCTCCACCTGGCCGTCGCAGCGGCTTCCCCCTTCGGTCAGCCGCAGAGACCACATTTCATCTACAATGTGGATGAGATTGTGTAAAACAGTTAATAATTACTCAATGTATCCCAGATACTTTCAGCTATTAGCGGCAAATATTAGTTTATACACTAATTTCCTACAAGGCAATCTCCCCAGAAGCCACTTAACATCTCTTCTCCCTCCGCAGGATAAAAAAAGACACACACGTAGCGGTCCCAGGCATTATTCTTGCTCGCCGAACATAAAGAGAGCCATTTAAAGTTTTATTATAATTCATTGTTCTTTTTCAACTGTTTATAATATGACTTAACTCACCTGCAAACATTACATCTTTATTTTTGCAGATTTTAAAATGGTACAAAAATTACTATCCTGAAACACCATTTGACATAATTCTCTGCACTTTACAATAATTTCTCCTCAAATTTTAGTTTGATTCACTGTAGTACTCAAGGTCTGTGTATCCAAAATAAAACAGTGCAAATTGCAAACACAGACTGTAGCCACAAAAAAATTTAGATTTGTGGCATATTTTTGCAGAAAACTTTGGATGCATTCAATTGTTCTTTTTTTCTTTTTTTTTTTTTTGTCTCTGTTATGGATATCTTTTCGACCAAAGAAGGGTTTCATTCAGACTAATGTTTCAACAGCTCACCGGTGCAGATCAGGCTGGCGTCATTTCCATGCGAACAGCTGATCTGACTCCACGCTGAGACTTGGCAATCAGCTAGTCGGGACTCATTGCCCAAACAAATGTAGTTATCCTTCCACACCGGCCCGTTTCCTGTGCCAAAGTATGCATCTCTGGGAGTTTCCTTTACTGCACCACACTGCAGCTGTTCACAGACCACGGCAGCATCTTCCAAGCTGAAGTACTCATCACAAAGTGTTCCCCACTGGTCCCCGTGCTGAATTTCCACCCGGCCAGAACATCTGCTGTCCCCATCAACGAGTCGTGCTACAGGATCCCCTGTTGTATTAATAATTGAATTCAGTTAATTAATCTCAACATAAACTAATTAAAAGAACTTGCACAGGATCGGACCGCTATCCAGAGCATCTGCTCGGCAGAGCTTCGCGAAAGTAAGAGTATGGCACAATGTACACCAGTATATCTTTTATCTGATTGGCACACAATCATTTTTTTTTTCCCAATTCATTTTTAAGTGTCGTGAATAATCTGCATACACCACGACAGGAACCTCGCGTTTTTGTAGGTTTATAACAAAATCAGTGCTATTGTTTCAAACATTGGGCCGAGCAGGTAAAAAAGTGTTTCCTTACCTGATTTCTATACAGTACTCCTGATTTTGTTGATCGTTCACAGTTTCATGCCCATCACTCTAAATGTTACATTTTGTCGAAGTTGAAAATACCAACACCATATTCCACCCATGCTGTTCTTGCCCACTCAGTGGACGATATGCATATGCATCATATTTATCTATCTATCTATCTATCTACCTATCTATCTATTTACATGTAATATTTGAGGATACTTCCTGCAGTCAGATAGTGTGCACTCAGACGGGGCATTTTCGATTTTCTGTTTCGTTATTGGCGATTAAATTGATGTTAGTCTTTGCTTGTGATGTATATTTTCTTTGCACTTTTCCATTATCTATTTTCATGTTTGTTTCTTTCACTGACGACTCATTTCTTAGGTTCATAAGCAACTTTCAAGCTGTCCTTCACGTTAGGCCCCCTAAAAATGTCCGCTGATGATTATAAATTACGGGGAATTCACAAGGCATCTGTCTTTGAACTAGCAGCTATATAGTTGATGTTTTATTTATTCTTCTGCTGAGGTTTTTATCATGTTTACAATCGTTATGCAATGGAATGGAAGATCAGCAAGTATGTGAAGAAGTGGCTTAGCGTACCGAGCAACCTCACCAATTCTGCAATCCATAGTAGCCAGACAAAGCTTACCATCCCAGTGTAATCCCTTGTTGAAGAGTTCAAGGTATCCAAGATAAGATATTCATGATGCCTCGAGACTCAAAAGACCCTGTCATCAACAACACCCAGCCGGTTGTGAGATCAGGCAGGACGTTGTCAGCCCATGCAGCAATTGATGAGGCAGAGTCTAGATTGAAGGACAAGGAGGTGGTTGGGGCTACCCAGCTAGGCCGCCAGGGAATTGGCTGGACAGCCCACAAATGGTGGTTGTCCTCTACAGGTGAGGAGCGCCGTGAGCTTGTAACACAAGATATACGAGAGGTAGAAGAGGAGAAGATGTTAGCTAAAACAGCAGTCCTGGCCAAACAGGGGGCTTGGACCTGATGGGAAAGTGTTGAACAACGACATCTATCCTGGAAAGTTCTGTGGCAGATGGAACTGCTCCGCATTTCTGTTCTGTGCAGAGCAGCGTACGATCTGCTCCCAACACCTGCCAACCTCAGCACCTGGTATGAAGATAAGACAGACAGATGCGCTGCTTGCGGCGAGAAGGGAACACTTCAAAGTATTTTGATTGCATGCAGAGTCAATCTTTCCTGCGCCATGTACACTTGGAGACATAATAACGTTCTCAAAGTTGCAACAGAAGCGGTTGAGCAGAGAGTACTGCAGCACAACTTATCTCATGCCCCATGCTGCACAGAACACCGCATATCATTTGTGAAAGAAGGCTCCAACTCAAGGGTGTACAGCGCAGGCCCACGATCAAGCATACTTTATTCAGCCAATGACTGGTGTGTCAATGCCGACCTGGATGGGAAAGGCAATTTCCCGAGGCAAATAGCCTTCACCACATTGCGCCCAGATATAATCGCATGGTCGGACACCAGTGGAGAAGTGGTTATTGGTGAACTCACAGCCCCCTGTGAAAACAACATCGATGAAGCCCATGAGCACAAGTTAACCAAGTATGCAGAATTAATGTCAGAGTGCAGCGATAGACCGGGGAAGGTCTCATGCTATCCATTCGAAGTAGGTTGTAGTGGCTTTATTGCGTTCACTTTCCAGAAGTGGTTGCGTGAGCTCGGCTTTACTAGAAGAGAGATCAAGGCAACCAGCAGGGCTGTAGCTGAGGCAGCAGAGACAGGATCAGCATGTCAGTGGACCAAATACGTCCAGAGGGGCAGACAGTCGGACAACGTATCTATTCCAGTCGGTTTTTATTCTTTGGAACGTAGAAAGTTGAGGGGGACTTGGGAGAGGTATTTAAAATTATGAGAGCGATAGATAGAGTTGACGTTGATAGGCTTTTTTCCATTGAGAGTGGGGGAGATTGTAACAAGAGGACATGAGTTGAGAGTTAAAGGACAAAAGTTTAGGTGCAACATGAGGGGGAACTTCTTTACTCAGAGAGTGCTAGCTGTTTGGAACGAGCTTCCAGCAGAAGTGGTTGAGGCAGATTCGATGATGTCATTTAAAGTTAAATTGGACAGCTATATGGACAGGAAAGGAATGGAGGGTTACGGGCTGAGTGCAGGTCGGTGGGACTAGGTGAGAGTAAGAGTTTGGCACGGACTAGAAGGGCCGAGCTGGCCTGTTTCCCTGCTGTAATTGTTGTATGGTTATATGGTTATATGTTATACATCTTTTGCAAACCCTTCGGTAAGTTACGTAGGCACCCGAAGAGTAGACTATCTGTTGGATGGAACAACTCTGATAGAGGCAGATGCCAAGTTTTTAAGCAACACACATCAAAGTTGCTGGTAAACGCAGCAGGCCAGGCAGCATCACTAGGAAGAGGTACAGTCGACGTTTCAGGCCGAGACCCTTCGTCAGGACTAACTGAAGGAAGAGTGAGTAAGAGATTTGAAAGTGGGAGGGGGAAGGGGTTATCCAAAATGATAGGAGAAGACAGGAGAGGGAGGGATGGAGCCAAGAGTTGGACAGCTGATTGGCAAAGGGGATACGAGAGGATCATGGGACAGGAGGTCCGGGAAGAAAGACAAGGTGGTGGGGGTGGACCCAGAGAATGGGCAAGGGGTATAGCCAGAGGGACAGAGGAGAAAAAGGAGAGTGAGAGAAAGAATGTGTGTATAATCCTCTCGTATCCTCTTTGCCAATCACCTGTCCAGCTCTTGGCTCCATCCCTCCCCCTCCTGTCTTCTCCTATCATTTTGGATCGCCCCCTCCCCCTCCCACTTTCAAATCTCTTACTAACTCTACCTTCAGTTAGTCCTGACGAAGGGTCTCGGCCTGAAACGTCGACTGTACCTCTTCCTAGATATGCTGCCTGGCCTGCTGCGTCCACCAGCAACTTTGATGTGTGTTGCTTGAATTTCCAGCATCTGCAGAATTCCTGTTGTTTGCCAAGTTTTTAAGCTCACCAGTGAGAGGTGGTGCTTTAGCACTGCTGGCCCACCACCTCGAGGGAGTCTTGATCATAAGCGGGCCGAGACTCCGGAAGACAGGTGGCAGATCAACTGATGATCCCACTGGTGACAGCACAGGACAGTTAACATCTTAGTCCAAGTGTATTTTCAATTCTTTAAATTCTGTTTGTCTCCTTCACTGACGACTCATTTCTTAAGTTCATAAGCAACTTTCAAGCTGTTATTCACGTTAGGGCCAACAAAGTGTACACTGATGATTATAAACTATGGGGAATTCACAAGCCATCTGTCGTTCAACTAACAGCTATATAGTTGATATTTTATTTACTCATCTGCGGGGGTTTTTGTCATTTTTACAATCGTTATGGCTAAATTTGTAGCAGTAAATTCCGACGCTATTGCAACAAGTTATCTCGCTATAATCATGTATATTCTATACTGGTGCAAATACATGCTTGGAAGTTGTGCTGCAAAAACAATGGTTTGTATTCATCTACAGTTCCGCACCAATTCATCTGTGTGTTTCCTTAAAGAAGAAAGGAGAAATGTTTCGGGCAATATTCAATAATCCATCAAAGTATCAGTACGGAAATAAACAATATTTGATTGCTTTTTGTTAATCGAGATAGCCATTATATAGCTACAAAGCCTGCTGCGCATTTTAACGTTTAATCAGTTTTATGTCTGTATTTAGGCACATGACAAAATTCAGTATCATTAAATTTCTTCGAATTATTAATTTTCACGTTAAAGTGTATGATATAATTTGAAAGGAGTGCTGAGAAAATTTCCGGCATGTACTTCACACTCAATTTCTCAAGGAAACACCATTTTTCATTTTTTATATATTTTCTACTGCAAAAATGATTGTTTAATTTATAATAACGCTGCATGCTACGCTTTTGTTGGTGATTTTTGTTTCAACTTATTGAAATCTTCAAATATGTTAATTTCTTTCGTTGAAACCCAAATTGAAGTCAATCGTTATTTTATTCTTCCAGCAATATCACCCTCTTAATCTGTCCGTCAATGTCAGATGAAAATCATATGAAAAAGTACTCTGCTGATGGAATTTGCAAACCGCTAATGGGAAAAATGTCGAAAAGAAATACCTGGATCCTAGGTACTCACCAGAGCAGATCACACTGACATCATTCTCATGGGTGCAACGATGAGCTCCTGAAGAAAATGGACAGTCCCACAGCCTCGACTCATTACCCTGACATTCAGAGGCATTAGTCCATACATCTCCTGTTCCTTCTCCAAAATAAGCTCCTCCCCGCACAGCAACAGCGACTCCGCATTGAAGCTGTCGGCACACCACGCTGGCATCATTCATATCCCAGTGCAGATCACACACCGTGTTCCAGGTTTCTCCAAACTGCACTTCCAGTCTTCCAGAGCAGTCATCATTTCCGGACACCAATCTTGGAACTCGGTGGTCTGAGGAAGATATGAAGCACAGTTAGCAAAAAGAACATTTGAGCAATATGCAGCGAACTCCTCTTGCTTTCATTGTATATAAAGTCCCAATTGGTTCTCAAACAGATGACATTGTTTTCCACGTCCAAATTTCATAATGGGATATCGGAACTGAGTATCAAAATTACTTTCTCTCTTTGGTGGTTAATTAATGCCAGATAATAGATTCTTAACACGTTTATTCCTATTATTTTTATATCCTCTTTTAACCAGAGGAAATTATATTATCTTTCTTATGGCATGATACCAAAGGCATGAAATATTATTATAATTCAGGGGAAAAAGTAAGAACATTGTTGCTATTACTATTATTATCATCATCATCATCATCATTATCATCTTTAATTCCAGATACGGTGACGTTTGCATCGAAATTCCAAAAGCATCATTCATTTTTCTCAAAGGGAATACAGGGAAAATGAATTAAAAGAAATACTTTTACTTCCCCATCTTCACGCTATGGTGGAGCCAAGTATTCACTGAAAAACGTGTATAGAAAAAAAATGAAGTAATCATTATATATAGATGACAAATACTTCAAGCATGAAATAAATCTGATGAAATTAAGTCAAGATTTTCGACGAAGAGACTATGGCTAAAAAATAGCAGTCCACTTTCAATATTTCTTATTTAGAATTCTACAAAGGTGATAAATGCAAACACGGTAATTAAGTTAAGTCAAGACTGACTGCATTAGATTAGATTAGATTATTGCATTAGATTATGAGGACACACTGTCCTCGTTTATTGTCATTTGGAAATGCATGCATTAAGAATTGATACAATGTTCCTCCAGAGTGATATCACAAAAAAAAACAGACAAACCAAAGACTAACACTAACAAGACCACATAATTATAACATATAGTTACAGCAGTGCAAAACAATAACATAATTTGATAAAGAGCAGACCATGGGAACGGTAAAAAAAAAGTCTCACATTTCCTATCGACTCCCAATAGTCCCCGATAGCAGGCGGAAAAAGGGAGAAACTCTCCCTGCCAGAAACCTACAGGCACCGACAACTGTTGGCGCGTTGGAAGCACCTGACCACAGCCGACTCTGCGTCCGTCCGAAAATTTCGAGACTCCGATCAGCCCTTCGACGCCGAGCACCGAGCACCATCTCTGCCCAGAGCTTGGACCCCGTCCCGGCCGCCGAGCAATAAGCAAAGCCGATGACTCGGGGCCTTCCCCTCCGGAGATTCTGGATCACACAGTAGCAGCGGCAGCGAAGAAGACATTTCGGAATTTTCTCCAGATGTTCCTCCGCTCTCTCACGTCTGTCTCCATCAAATAAGGATTGTGCACGGCACCCTACTTGACAGATTACAGATATCATTCACCGGAGCGGCCGCGCAAGCTGTGTCACGCCGCCATCTTCTCCTCCTTCTCCATTGTTCTGGATTTGACGGGAAGAAGAATCGCCTGTTTATCCGACTGCACTGTTATTCAAAGAAATAATGGTTGGCGAATTTTGTCAATTTGTTTACATTTATTCCATTTTCCTCAACCTATTCTATAAAAGCGCCATTCCAAAAGATTCTCGTACTTCGTCCATCTGTACATTTTTACCAGTCCCTCTGTCATCTTATACGTGGGTTCTATATATATACAGTGGCCCTTACCTTGGAAAAAAATGCCGTGATTCTGCTGTCTACCGATGGAATCAGGTAGCGCTGAGGCTTCATATCCAACATATGATTTTCGTAACTTCTTCCATCTCTAAAGGGCCCCTAGCACTAAATTAATTTTTATGCCTCCTGTCCTAAGTATGTACACGGCTCTTTCCACAGACATCGCTCCCCCCGTAGCTCCCTTATCAAGTTATCCCTCCCCTCTAATCTTTCTCTGGGCATTTATCCCTGCAAGCAGCCAAAATTCAACACTTGTTCATTCACCTCCTTCCTCCCCTCCATTAAAGGCTGCAACGAGTCCTTCCAGGTAAGGTAACATTTCACCTACGAAATGCTATGGTCGTCTATTGTAACTATTGTTTCTCTGCTGCCTCCGCTACATCAGTGAGACCTCGTCAATGTGCAGCTCATTTTTCTGCCTCACAAGCAGAACTTCCCGATAGGCCAACAATTTAATTCCAATTCCCATTGCAACATGACGGTCCATTTGTGCCACGATGTGGACACATTCGGGGTGAAGTAACAAAACCTTGTCTGCCGATCTTGTAGATTTTATGCCGAAGGTAAATATGGATTTCTCCTTTGAGTTAAAAAACGTCGCTTCCCCTCCCCTCGTCTTCAATTCCCCATTCTAGCCTCTTATGGCTTCTCACCTACCTAGCGCGTCCCTTGCTATCCCTCCTCTTTCTTTACTTTACTTTATTTTCGCCAAACAACTGATACCAGAGCGTACAATCATCACAGCGATATGTGTTTCTGCCCTTCATGCTCCTGGAGTCCAAATCGATAGAAAATACAATAAAACAATAAATTATAGATAATAAATCGAAAAGGCAAAGTAAGGTAGTGCAGAAAACCCGAGAGGCAGGTCCGGATATTTGGCGGGTACGGCCCAGATCCGGGTCAGGATCCGTTCAGCAGTCTTATCACAGTTTGAAAGAAGCTGTTCCCAAATCTGACCGTACGAGTCTTCGAGCTCCTGAGCCTTCCCCCGGAGGGAAGAGGGACGAAAAGTGTGTTGGCTGGGTGGGTCGTGTCCTTGATTATCCTGGCAGCACTGCTCCGACAGCGTGCGGTGTAAAGTGACTCCGAGGACAGAAGATTGGTTTGTGTGATGTGCTGCACCATGTTCACGATCTTATGCAGCTTCTTTCGGTCTTGGACAGGACAACTTGCATACCAGGTTGTGATGCACCCCAGAAGAATGCTTTCTACTGTGCATGTATAAAAATTAGTGAAGGGTTTAGAGGACAGGCCAAATTTATTTAGCTTTTTTTCAGGAAGTAAAGACGGTGGTGACCCTTCTTGGCAGTAGACTCTGCTTGTTTGGACCAAGTCAGGTCATTTGTGATATTGAGCCGAAAAACTTCCATTTCTCTGAAGTGACACTTCCCTTTCATGTCAGATTCCTTCTATGCATCTCTATAGTTTCCCCACCCACTTGCTCTCACCTATCAACTTCTAGCTGTGTTTCCTCACCACCTCCCATCTTTCCACTCAGGTGACTGCCCTTTCCATACTCTTCCATGAAGGGCTCGCCGAATCGTTTACTCATTTGCATGAACGCACAGACCATGTGCTTAGTTCCTGCAGCGTTTCTGTTGGAGACTTTAGATTTCCGTTACCTTAATGGGTAATTTTAATGTCACAGAAATGAAAACAATATGTATCATGAAATTATTTTTTTCTTCGCAAACTCCGACGAAAACAGAGGAGTGCCCCAAAGTATGAGTAGCAGTTAAAACGTTTGAACTCCGAAACACATCCAGCTCCCCCTCCCACGCACAAGCTGCTGCAACGCAGCGATAACCCTCACTCACCAACAAAAAAACAACAGCAACCTCTGCCGACCAGTCAAGCGTGCAGCAAACTATCAATTAAGACCCAGACTTGCAGTATCCCAAAAACGACGTGCACCCGATAATGTGTCATATCACAGGCTCGCTCTCTCCCTAATAAGGGAACAAGAAGTGTCCCCGTTTCACAGTGTGAGGAGGACATAAAAAACAACTCGTTGACTTAGGATTGTAAAAGTGTGTTGCCTCGTTCCTCCCGAGCAGATTCGGCAGCAGAAAGGTGCTGATTTTCGGACAGACAATGCACGGCAGTTAACCAGCTGCCGAACTTCTTGTCTATGCAACGAGTCATTATTTTTATATACGCTAAAAGGTAACATCTCAGTCTGCTTTAGTGAAAAATAGTTTTATCTATTGTTCACAGATCTCCAGCTGTCCGTGCAATATCATTCCGACGCTTTTCTACACCCTGTCAAGAATAATATTAGCATTCACGTATCACGTCGATTATAATTGCATAAAATTTTAAATGCACATTGGCATAAAGATAGCGTACAGCCTTAGCTCAACAGAATCACGCTCGAATCCTTGGCCAATGATGCAAATATCCTCTACCAATTTTGATTGGCATGCCATTGCCGGGAAGCAAAGTACTCACCCCGGGCTCTCTATGCTCAGCAAAAGACCTCAAGATCAAGATAATAATCCTTTCTGTTCGGATCTCTTTTAATTTCGTAACATATAACACCATGAATCTGCGTTAAATTCTTAAAGGCATTCCTTTCCGCACATTACCATTTGATCTAATTCCAGCCGTAACTGCAGGCAATATTCTTAACAAGCCAATGCATCAGTAATTTGATGTCATCGACAGACCTATTAATCATTATATTTGGATTGCAACACAATTCTTCAACCGATACGATAGAAGCAAGGAAAATGATTTTCCTCGATCGCAAAACTGAAAGACAAAAACAATACCTCAGTATGACTCTCTGTGTCCTATCAACAATAAAGTTTAGTATTGAAATAGCTACCCCAACAGCAATACCACGTGAGTTAATTTTGTGGACCAAGCTTCCATAAATTTCATGGAGGAAGCATTTACCGCGTTGCCTCGTCAATTCTCTTGTTCAGCTTTACTAAAATCTCAGTTTCATAGAATAGTACAGCACATTACAGGCCCTTCAGCCCACAGGGTTGTGCCGACAATCAAACCCCGCCTCCCATATACACCCCCCCCCCCCGCCCACCTTAAATTCCTCCATATACCTGTCCAGTCATCTCTCAAATTTCACTAGTGTATCTGCCTCCACCACTGACTCAGGCAGTGCATTCCACGCACCGACCACTCTCTGAGTAAACAACCTTTCTCTAATATCCCCCTTGAACTTTCCACCCCTTACCTAAAAGCCATGTCCTCTTGTATTGAGCAGTGGTGCCCTGGGGAAGAGGCGCTGGCTGTCCACTCTAGCTATTCCTCTTAATATCTTGTATACCTCTATCATGTCTCCTCTCATCCTCCTTCGCTCCAAAGAGTAAAGGCCTAGCCCATTTATTCTCTGATCATAATCCATACTCTCTAAACCAGGCAGCATCCTCGTAAATCTTCTCTGTACCCTTTCCAATGTTTCCACATCCTTCCTATAGTGAGGCGACCAGAACTGACAATAGACAATAGACAATAGACAACAGGTGCAGGAGTAGGCCATGCGGTCCTTCGACCCAGCACCGCCATTCACTGTGATCATGGCTGATCAACCACGATCAGTATCCAGTGCCTACCTTATCCCCATAACCTTTGACCGCTATCTTTAAGAGCTCTATCCATCTCTTTCTTGAAAGCATCCAGAGACTTGGCCTCCACAGCCTTCTGGGACAGAGCATTCAGTATACCCACCACTCTCTGGGTGAAAAAGTTTTTATTTTTTTCTCAACTCCGTTCTAAATGGCCTACCCCTTCTTCTTAAACTGTGGCCTCTGGTTTTGGACTCACCCATCAGCGGGAACATGTTTCCTGCATCCAGCGTGTCCAGTCCCTTAATAATCTTATATGTTTCAATAAGATCTCCTCTCAAATTTCTAAATTCCAGCGTATACAATCTCAGTCGCTCGAATCTTTCGACATATGACAGTCCCGCCATCCCGGGAATTAACCTTGTGAACCTACGCTGCACTCCCTCAATAGCAAGAATGACCTTCCTCAAATTTGGAGACCAAAACTGCACACAGTACTCTAGCTGTGGTCTCACCAGGGCCCTATACAGCTGCAGAAGGACCTCTTTGCTCTTATGCTCAATTCTCCTTGTTATGAAGGCCAGCATGCCATTAGCTTTCTTCACTGCCTGCTGTACTTGCATATTTTCTGTCAGTGACTGATGTACAAGAACACCTAGATCTCGTTGCGCTTCCCCTTTTCCTACCTTGACTCCATTTAGATAATAATCTGCCTTCTGGTTCTTACCAGCAAAGTGGATAAGCTCACATTTATGTACATTAAACTGTATCTGCCAAGCATCTGCCCACTCACCCAACCTGTCCAAATCATCCTGCATTCTCATAACATACTCCTCACATTTCACACTGGCACCCAGCTTTGCGTCATCGGCAAATTTGCTAATGTTACTTTTAATTCCCTCATCTAAATCATTAATATATATTGTAAACAACTGCGTTCCCAGCACTGAACCCTGCGGTACCCCACTGGTCACCGCCTGCCATTCTGAAAGGGAGCCGTTAATCGCTACTCTTTGTTTTCTGTCAGCCAGACAATTTTCAATCCATGTCAGTACTCTGCCCCCAATACCATGGGCCATAATTTTGCCGACTAATCTCCTATGTGGGACTTTATCAAAGGCTTTCTGAAAGTCCAGGTACATTACACCCACTGGCTCTCTCCTGTCCATTTTCATAGTTACCTCCTCAAAAAATTCCAGAAGATTAGTCAAGCACGATTTCCCCTTCGAAAATCCATGCTGACTCGGACCAATCCTGTTACTACTATCCAGATGTGTCATAATTTCATCTTTTATAATTGACTCCAGCATCTTTCCCATGACAGACATCAGGGTAACCGGTCTATAATTCCCTGTTTTCTCTCTTCCTCCCTTCTTGAAGGGCACCATTAGCCACCCTCCAATCCTCAGGAACTGATCCTGAGTCTATAGAACATTGGAAAATGATTACCAATGCGACCACGATTCCTAAAGACACCTCCTTAAATACCCTGGGATGCAGACCATCAGGTCCCGGGGACTTATCAGCCTTCAGACCCAACAGCCTATCCAACACTATTTCCTGCCTAATATAAATTCCCTTCAATTCATCCATTACTCTAGGCCCTTCGGCCACTATTACATCTGGGAGGTGGTTTGTATCTTCCCCAGTGAAGACAGATACAAAGTACCTGTTCAACTCGTCTGCCGTTTCCTTGTTCCCCATAATAAATTCATCCGCTTCTGTCTTCAAGGTCCCAATTTTGGTCTTAACTATTGTTTTTCCTTTTCGCATACCTAAAAAAGCTTTTACTACCTTCCCTTATATTCTTGGCTAGTTTACCTTCGTACCTCATTTTTTTTCTCCGCGTATTGCCTTTTTAGTTACCTTCTGTTGCTCTTTAAAAGTTTCCCAATCCTCTGGCTTCCCACTCGTCTTTGCTATGTTATACTCTTTTATTTTTATACTGTCCATTACTTCCCTTGTCAGCCACGGCCTCCCCTTACTCCCCTTAGGATCTTTCTTCCTCTTTGGAATGAACTGATCCTGCACTATCTGGAGTATTTCCAGAAACACTTGCCATTGCTGATCCACTGTCATCCCTGCTAGGGTATTGTTCCATTGAATTTTGGCCAGCTCCTCCCTCATAGCAGCATAGATCCCTTTGTTCAACTGTAATACTGACACTTCCAAGTTTCCCTTCTCCCTCTCAAATTGTAGATGGACACTGGACACAGTACTTCAAGTGTAGCCTAACCAGAGTTTTATAGAGCTGCATCATTACCTCGGGAATCTTAAACTCCCTCCCTCGACCTAGGAAAGCTAACACCCCATAAGCTTTCTTAATTACCCTATCTACCTGTGAAGCAACTTTCAGGGATCTGTGGACACGTAGCCCCAGATCCCTCTGCTCCTTCACACTACCAAGTATCCTGCCATTTACTTTGTACTCTGCCTTGGAGTTTGTCCTTCCAAAGTGTACCACCTCACACTTCTCCGGGTTGAACTCCATCTGCCACTTCTCAGCCCACTTCTGCAACCTATCAATGACTCTCTGTGTGCTATCACAGTACGACTCCCTGTGTCCTATCAACAATAAAGTTTACTATTGAAATAGCTACCACAACAGTGATACCATGTGAGTTAACTTTATGGACCAAACTTCCATAAATTTCATGGAGGAAACGTTTACCGTGTTGCCTCGTCGATTCTCTTGTTTAGTTTTTCGAAAACCTCAGTTTCATGATAGATGACTCCTCGTGGAAAAACGGCAAAGCGCATTATATGAAATTCATACAAACCCTCACTTAAAATCTACTTCCAATATTGCACATGCAACACGCTGTACGGTATCACTGCTAAGGCTTATATAATGGCTTCTGTGTAATGTTCCACTGTTAAGGTAATGGCTTCTGTGTAGCAGCAATGTCTCTGTTATGACTAGAGATAACAGGACTTTGGAATTCAGTGACTAGCCAATAAGAAATTGTTGCTGTGTCTTGTGTTTCTGGAAGCAGCTGTTTTCGCGGACTTTTACCAGAGGGCGAGAGAGGGATGAAGAGAGTTGTAAAAGAGCGCCTGAAGACTTTGTGTGTCAATGCAAGGAGCATTTTTAACAAGGTGGATGAATTAAAAGTGCAGATTGTTATTAATGAATATGATATAGTTGGGATCACAGAGACATGGCTCCAGGGTGACCAAGGATGGGAGCTCAAAATTCAGGAATATTCAATATTCCCGATGGATAAACATAAAAGAAAAGGAGGTGGGGTAGCATTGCTGGTTAGAGAGGAGATTAACGCAATAGAAAGGAAGGACATTAGCCCAGAAGATGTGGAATCGATATGGGTAGAGCTGCGTAACACTAAGGGGCAGACAACGCTAGTGGGAGTTGTGTACAGGCCACCTAACAGTAGTAGTGAGGTCGAAGATGGTATTAAACAGGAAATTAGAAATGCGTGCAATAAAGGAACAGCAGTTATAATGGGTGACTTCAATCTACATATAGATTCGGTGAACCAAATTGGTAAGAGTGCTGAGGAAGAGGATTTCTTGGAATGTATGCGCGATGGTTTTCTGAACCAACATGTCGAGGAACCAACTAGACAGCAGACCATTCTAGACTGGGTATTGAGCAATGAGGAAGGGTTAATTAGCAATCTTGTCGTGAGAGGCCCCTTGGGTAAGAATGACCATAATATGGTGGAATTCTTCATTAAGATGGAGAGTGATATAGTTAATTCAGAAACAAAGGTTCTGAACTTAAATAAGGGTAACTTTGAAGGTATGAGACGTGAATTAGCTAAGATAAACTGGCAAATGATACTTAAAGGATTGACGGTGGATATGCAATGGCAAGCATTTAAAGATCGCATGGATGAACTACAACAATTGTTCATCCCAGTTTGGCAAAAGAATAAATCAGGGAAGGTAGTGCACCCGTGGCTGTCAAGAGAAATTAGGGATAGTACCAATTCCAAAGAAGAAACATACAAATTAGCCAGAAAAAGCAGTTCACCTGAGAAGTGGGAGAAATTCAGAATTCAGCAGAGGAGGACAAAGGGCTTAATTAGGAAAGGGAAAAGAGATTATGAGAGAAAATTGCCAGGGAACATAAAAACTGACTGTGAAAGCTTTTATAGATATGTGAAAAGAAAAAGATTGGTTTAAACAAATGAAGGTCCCTTACAGACAAAAACAGGTGAACTGATTATTTGGAACAAGGACATGGCAGACCAATTGAATAACTACTTTGGTTCTGTCTTCACTAGGGAGGACATAAATAATCTTTCGGAAATAATAGGGGACAGAGGGTCTAGTGAGATGGAGGAACTGAGGGAAATACATGTTAGTAGGGAAGTGGTGCTTGGTAAATTGAAGGGATTAAAGGCAGATAAACCCCCAGGGCCAGAGGGTCTGCATCCCAGAGTGCTTAAGGAAGTAGCCTAAGAAATAGTGGATGCATTTGTGATAATTTTTCAAAACTCGGTAGATTCTGGACTAGTTCCCGAGGATTGGAGGGTGGCTAATGTAACCCCGCTTTTTAAAACAAGGAAGGAGAGAGAAACCGGGAAATTACAGACCGGTTAGCCTAACATCGTTGGTGCGGAAAATTCTAGAGTCAGTTATCAAAGATGCGATAACAGCACATTTGGAAAGCGGTGAAATCATCGGACAAAGCTAGAAACATAGAAACATAGAAAATAAGTGCAGGAGTATGCCATTCGGCCCTTCGAGGCTGCACCGCCATTCAGTATATTCATGATTAGCATGGATGTGTGAAAGGAAAATCATGTCTGACAAATTTCATAGTATTTTTTGAAGAAGTCACTAGTAGAGTGGATAGGGGAGAACCAGTGGATGTGGTATATTTGGATTTTCAAAAGGCTTTGGACACGGTCCCACACAGGAGATTAGTGTGTAAACTTAAAGCACACGATATTAGGGGTAAAGTATTGATGTGGATAGAGAATTAGTTGGTAGACATGAGGCAAAGAGTGGGAATAAACGGGACCTTTTCAGAATGGCAGGTAGTGAATAGTGGGGTACCGCAAGGCTCAGTGCTGGGATCCCAATTGTTTACAATCTATTTTAATGACTTATATGAGGGAACTAAATGCAGCATCTCCAAGTTTGCGGATGACACGCAGCTGTGCGGCAGTGTTAGCTGTGAGGAGGATGCTAAGAAGATGCAGGGAGACTTGGATAGGTTAGGTGAGTGGGCAAATTTAATGTGGATAAATGTGAGGTTATCCACTTTGTTGGCAAAAAACAAGAAAATAGATTATTGCCCGAATGGTGGCCGATTAGAAAAAGGGGAGGTGCAACGAGACCTAGGTGTCATTATACACCAGTCATTGAAAGTGGGCATACAGGTACAGCAGGCGGTGAAAAAGACGAATGGTATGCTGGCACTCATAGCAAGAGGATTCGAGTACAGGAGCAGGGAGGTACTACTGCAGTTGTACAAGGCCTTGATGAGACCACTCCTGGAGAATTGTGTGCAGTTTTGGTCCCCTAATCTGAGGAAAGACATTCTTGCCATAGAGGGAGTACAAAGAACGTTCACCAGATTGATTCCTGGGATGGCAGGATTTTCATAAGATGAAAGACTGTATCGGCTAGGCTTATGCTGGTTGGAATTTAGAAGATTGAGGGTGGGGGGGGGGGATTTTATTAAAACGTATAAAATCCTAAAGGAATTAGACAGGCTAGATGCGGGAAGATTGTTCCCGATGTTGTGGAAGTCCAGAATGAGGGATCACAGTTTGAGGATAAAGAGGAAGCCTTTTAGGACCGAGATAAGGAAAACCTTCTTCACACAGAGACTGGTGAATCTGTGGAATTCTCTGCCACAGAAAACAGTTGAGGCCAGTTCATTGGCTATATTTAAGAGGGAGTTAGATATGGCCCTTGTGGCTAAAGGGATCGGGGGTATGGAGGGAAGGCTGGTACAGGGTTCTGAGTTGGATGATCAGCCATGATCATACTGAATGGCGGTACAGGTTCGAAGGGCCGAGTGGCCTACTCCTGCACATATTTTCTATGTTTCTATCTTTCTATGTTTCTATCTCAAGTGTGGATTATCCACAGCTGTATAAAGTTCTGGATAATGAAAATATTCTCTTTTTAATCTATATCCTGTTGTATTATATATTAGATATCTATCAATTTCGTTTCATCTATATAATTGATAATTATACGACAAGCATTTATTTCCTTGTTATTCATACACATCGTACACAACAGAAGTTGAAGCACTGCCCTTTGGATGCAAAACTGGTCACAGATTAACAATAAGACAAGCATTGTTCTATCATTGGATTCTGTCTCCTGCAGTGCAGCGTAATTTCAAAATTATTCAGCCTGTCTTGCAGCCCGTGTGCCTCATCTTTACGAAAGCCCGTTATGCGAAACCTTGTGCAAAATGTTTTTAATGCGCACTGCTGTGCCATCAAGAATATTTGCAATTACTGGAACAATTAATCAAGTTTATTAGAAACACGAGGTTACCCCATCACAACGTTATGCAGACTGTGCAGAATCAGACCCTGCCTTTCCAGCATTCTTTTTTTTTCCTCCTAGTGAATACAAATCTCGTCCTGTGGTGTCCCTGTCAGTTGATGACGTTAAGAAAAGTCAGAAATGGTTCCAGACGATAGAATCCCAGCAAGCCAATACAATAACCTGTCTTAGTAAAAGTTATTTAATTGTTAAGGACTGTTAAATTTAACTAAATAGAGGGTAGTAAAATCGAAGAATCAGATTAAAAATGTTATCGCTGGGCGGTATATTAATATATATTAGGTATGCTGTATGTATTTTATGAGAACAGATTCTCCTCGTCAAAGGCGGAGAAATCACAGCTAAACCCGAATATGTAAACCATAGTACGGCTCAGTTGTATAAATTGCTACTGTGTAAACCGAATTTGCTTCATGGGATTTGACGGAGAGAGAATTGCTTGACCGCAGTCATGAAGACTTGATTTGAGTACCTTTTGAACCAGTAAGTCCTTCTCGCCGTCCGCTACAGCGAGACAACTGCAAGGATCTCGTAAGCTGCAAAAAGTTGTAATTTTGTCGGTCCCGTTATGAGAACTGGTCTGTGTAATATCCAGGACACCGTCAAGGAGCGGCGCCTCAAAGAGGCGGTCTCAATCATTAAAGAGACTCCCTCCAACCAGGACATGCTAATTGTCATCGGTAACATCAAGAAGGGGGCACAGAAGCCTGAAAGCACTCACTCCTCGATTCAAGAACAGTTTCTTTCCATCTGCCATCCGATTTCTGAATGGTCATTGAGCCCATGATCAGGGCCCCACTATTCTTTTTTTTCTGTTTTTGCAGCCTTTATTTAAATTAGCTATTTCACACACACACACACACACGTCATGTCATATATATATGCATCTGTGTGTGTGTGTGTGTGTGTGTGTGTGTGTGTGTGTGTGTGTGTGTGTGTGTGTGCGTGTGTGTGTGTGTGTGTGTGTGTGCGTGTGTGTGTGCGTGTGTGTGTGTGCGTGTGCGTGTGTGAGTGTGTGTGTGCGTGTGTGTGTGTGCGTGTGTGTGTGTGTGTGTGTGTGTGTGTGTGTGTGTGTGTATATATAGATACCTAATGCACTTCACAATTTTTCTATATTTTCCCGTATTGCATTGTACTGCTGCTACAATGTTAACGCACTTCACGACAAATGTCGGTAGTATTAATTCCGATTCTGGTTCCGGAAACCCGATGACCGAAGCAGTAGCCTCTCTAGAAACGGCAGCATGTACTACGGTGCACTTCTCTTTTCCACTGTTAGTACAAACCTCTTTCGGCCGTATCTCCAGTTTTATGGGGTAGAGAACTCACTGTGAATCCCTTGCTCTCTGTTTCCTGTTCAGGCAATCTGCAACATTGTCCCGGAATGGAACGGTGTTGTTCCTATTTTCTCTATACAGGACTGCTGATTAGTTCAGTTCATCCAGCGGTTTAATTTTATTCAGATTTCCTGCAGTCCCGATAGCATTTGATCCTCTCAAGTGTGACAATGTCTTGAAATAATTTTATATGGAACAGTAATTTCGGAATTGCATTAACCTTATTTTTTTCCAGATTGTTTTCATACACCGTAGGTTCAATTACTGGTTCTGCGAGACAATGGCAGTTATACAACGGCAACATTTGCTTGCATTTGATACTTAAAATGCAACGCTGCAGTTAACAAAAATCTGAACCAAATAGAAAAGAGCACAGAGGCACACAGACCGCATTATCAATGCAAAGGGTAGTACATGCACGTTCTGAAGTCGAAGTTAGTTCGTTATCACTAAAAATGCAATCGATTCTATGTAATGGTACCAAGCATTAGCGATGGTCTGAAATCATGTTCATATTTCCTCACCGAATGAATATGGAATCTAATCCGGAGGGACATTGGCAATGCCATGAGTGTGACCATAAGAACATAAGTTATGAGAACAGAAGTAGGCCATTCGGTCCATCCAGTCTGCTCCGCCATTCAGTCATGGCTGATCCAATTTTTCCAGTCATCCCCACTCCCCTGCCTTCCCCCCAAACCCTCTGATGTCCTGACTAATCAAGAACCTATTTACCTCTGCCTTAAATGCATTCAATGACTTGGTTTCCACAGCCGCTCGGGGCAACAAATTCCACAGATTTTCCACCCTCTGACGAAAATAGTGTATCCGTATCTCTGTTCGAAAAGGTCGCCCTTCAATTCTGAAGTCATGCTCTCTTGTCAACGACTTCCCATCCATGGGAAACATCTTTGCCGTATCTAATATGTTCAGGATTTTTAATATTTCGAATGTTTCTGTAAGAACCTCCCTCATTCTCTGGAACTACAGGGAGCACAGTCCAGGGGCTGCCCCTCCATTCCTGGAATCATTCTCGTGAATCTTCTCCGAACCCTCTCCAATGTCAGTATATCGTTTCTAAAATAAGGAGGCTAAGACGGCCCACAAGACACCGTGTGGTCTGCAACTACCTTACAGAGCCTCAACATCACATCCAAGCTCTTACATTCTTTACCTCTAGAAACGAATGCCAACAATGCATTTGCCGTCTTCAGCACCATCTCAGCTTGAAGGGTAACCTCATGGTATCCAGCTCAAGAACTCCCAAGTCCCTTCGCATCTATGCATTTTGAATTCCCTCCACATCTAAATAATAGTCTGCCCGTTTATTTCTTTCCCATGCACTTTCCAACATTGAATTTCATTTGTCACGTATTTGCCCATTCTCCTAATCTATCTAAGTATCTAAACACCACACGCTCTTCCACCTATCTTTGTATCATCGGCAAATTTAGCCACAAGTCCATATCATTGATATACATCGTAAAATGCGGCGGTCCCAACACCGACTCCCGTGGAACTCTACTGGTAATCGGCAGACAGCCAGAATAAGATCTGTTTTCTGCCGAACAGCCAATGCTCCACCCATGCTAGTAATTCCCAGGTAATTCGATGGCTCTTATCTAACGAAGCAACCTCATGTGTGGCACCTTGTCAAAGGCCTCTGAAAATCCAAGTACACCATTTTCACTACATCTCCTTTGTCTACCCTGCCTGTAAATTCCTCAAATAATGCAATAGTTTAGTCATGCAGGATTTTGTCTTTCAGGAAACCATGCTGGCTTTGGCCTATCTTGTCATGTGCCTCCAGGTATTCCGTATTCTCATCCCCATCAATCGATTCCAAAAATTCCCCAACTACTGATATCAGCTAACTAGTCTCTGATTTTCTTTCTGCTGCCACTCACCCTTCTTAAATTGTAACGTAACATTTGTAATTTTCCAGACATGCCGTACAGTGCTAGAATCTTTCGACTCTTGAAAGATCATCGTTAAAGGCTTCACGATCTCTTCAACTATTTTTTTTTTTCCAGAACACTTCTAGCGTCAGTTTCTATTGGTTAAATATCTACCATCAACTCTCCATACTTTTCTATACTTAATAACGCTTTTAGTTTTTTTTTTGATATTGGTCGCCAGCGACCTTCCATAATACATCTTTTCGTTCCTAATGACCTTTTTGTTTCTTTCTGCGATCTTGATCTTCGTGTAGCTTTGACCTCTTTGTACGCCCTCTCTTTTGTTTTTACTTTGGCTCCTACTTCACTTGTTAGCCACGGTAGTGTCCTTCTTCCATTCGGAAATTTCTTCTTTTTTGGCAATAGATCTGCATTGTACTTCTCTCATTTTTCGCAGTAACTCCAGCCATTTCTGTTCTGCTGTCCTTCCTGCTAGTGTCCCCTTCCAACCACCTTGTTCTGTTCCTTTCTCATGCCATTGTAATTTCATTTACTCCACTCAAGTACCAACACATTGGGATTTAGTTCCTCCTTATTAAATTGCAAAGTGAACTCCATCATATTCTGATCACTTTTCCCAAAGGGTCCCTTAACCATGAGCTCTCTTATCACCTCCAGATCATTGTGCAACACCCAATTCAGCACAGCCGATCCCACAGTGCGCTCATCAACAAGCTGTTCTGAAAAGCTATCCTTTAGACATTCCACAAATTCTCTCTCTCTTGAGGTCCAGTACTGACCTGGTTTTCCCAATCCACTTTCATGTTAAAGTCCCCAACCAATTTCATGCCATTACCCTTCAGACACCGCCTTTTCTATCTCCTGCTGCAATTGGTAATCCACATTCTGGATACTGTTTGGAAGTCTTTATGAAACTGCCAGTAGGTTCATTTTAAACTTACCATTTCTTAACTCACCTCAGAGAGACTCTACACCTTCTGACCCTATATCACCCATTTCTAATGATTTAATATTATTTCATATACACAGGACCACACCACCTGCTCTGCCTACTATCCCATCTTTCCGATACACCGTATATCCTTGAGAGATGTAAGGTCAGTTTCCTAATCCCTTACTTCCGACAGGACTCATCACATTTTATTCATACTTCGCAATTAGCTGACGTTTACTGACAACTTCGAAATAAGGCGGAACCCAGAGGAACCAGCAACAGCTGTGGTGCAAGAGAAGTTGCTAAAATATCGAGTTTGGTCTATACTGGTCCTGACGACAACATTCTGCATTTTCTTACCCACAGATGTCGCTTGATCCGTTCAATCGTTCTGGTGGCTGTGCTGGCTGTCACATATTTACGATTTTATGTAGGTGTTTGAAATCAGGATGCTATCTCAACATGGCAGTAGTAATCCCTAAACAGGTAGATTTAGTACCAGATCTCTCGCAGCGATCGGTAAGTTTGTGTTATTCTAATTCGAGGACAGCCCAGATCAATAAAGACAGGGTGTACTCAGAGAAATGGGGCTCAATTTACCTGCGCAGATAACGCCGGCATAGTTGGGTTCAGAGTGTGTGTAGAAATTCCATTCGTCTGATTCACATTCCCGTAGAGCAGCCTCAGTCCCGATGCATTTAACATTACGCGTTATAACGGAGTCAAAAACCTTTCCAAAGTGATATTCGTGTGGGGCTTTCAGCGCGGCGCCGCAGCTCAGCTCTCTGCACACCACAGTTGCATCCTGCAAATCCCAGCTGGAAGCATAGACAGGTCTCCAGTATCCCATGAGGTTCGCTTCCACTCTCCCGGCGCATGGACTGCCTCCTTTTTCCAGTCTCACTTTCAAACTTTCTGGAATAAAAAAGGATTGAACGTTAACACAACAGTTTCTGCACAGGCTAGAAATGTTGAGCAACAGACACAAAATGCTGACGGATCTTTACACATCAGTCCGCATCCATCGAGAGGAGCAAAGCACCCAAAATACGAACATTGATTATTCACGGTGAGGAATGGCCTCAGCCCGAAGCATCGATTGTTTGTTGATTTCCATATATGTTTTATTCAGATACTATATATATTAATTAAATAAGCAAACAAACAAACAAATAAATAAGCAGTTAAATTGATAAATTAGTATTTTATATGCACATTCATTGGTATGTTCGTATATCTGAAAACAGTTTGAGTGAACTCGGCCTTTTTCTCCTTGGAGCGACCGAGGATGAGAGGTGACCTGATAGAGATGTATAAGATGATGAGAGGCATCGATCGTGTGGGCAGTCAGAAGCTATTTTCCAGGACGGAAATGGTTGCCACAAGAGGACACAGTTTTAAGGTGCTGGGGAGTAGGTACAGAGGAGATTTCAGAGGCAAGTTTTTTACGCAGGGAGTGGTGAGTGCGTGCAATGGGCTGCCGGAAACAGCGGTGGCGGAGGCGGATCCGAGTTTTTTAAGAGACTTTTGGACAGGTACATGGAGTTTAGAAAAAATGAGGGATATAGGTAAGCCTAGTAATTTCTAAGGTTGGGACATGTTCGGCACAACTTTGTGGGCCGAAGCGCCTGTATTGTGCTGAAAGCTTTCTACGTTTCTATGTTTCTCTCTGTCTATCTATCTGCCCATTTCGCGGCAGCTCTATGATTACTTGTTTAGTTACTTGCTTATTCCCTTATTTCATGCTGTCACCATTATTTATTATCATTTATTTGTTTATTTGTTGCACACAATGCTTTTGTAAGGAAAATGGATCAATAATTGAAAGCACAGGTGTATCATGAGAGAGGAAAAATACTCAAAAGCAGCTGAGGGCCAACCTCTTTAACCACATGGTGGCAGGTGTACCAGGGAACTGCGAGAGAAAGTAGTTGAAACAGTTATAGAAACGCAACTTTAAATCCACTTGGACAGATATAAAGATGGAACATGTTCGCAGAGATATGGGACACCGTGTGTCAAATCGGATCAGATTATCATGTTGGTTCTCTTGTATAGGTTAAAGGAAAAGAACTGTTGCAGTGCTGAATGACACTACAATCAATGGCTGCAAATTGTGGAATTTGGAGCAACTGAAAAAGAAATGTGGACGAAATAAGAAAGCAATCATCATCTGCTTCACATTGATTTTGACTTTGATCATCAAATTCCAGGCATTTCTGGTTCGAGTCTGTACAGTCTGGACGTCAACAAGTTAATGCACGGCTGAGACGCTAGTACAGGGGATAGGGCTTCAGGTTCTTGGGTCATTGGGATCACTGCTGGGAGAAATATGACTTATACCAAAGCGACGGGTTGCACCTGAACCCGAAGCGTGGCCATACCCTCGCGGTTAGGTTTGTTAGAGCGGCTGTGCAGTGTTTAAACTGTTGGCAGCGGGTGAAAACCAGAGTGAAGGGGCTCAGAATAAGACGGATGGTATAAAACCAAATATAGCGTATAGTAAGACTGTCACGAAGGTCAGGTAGATGACAGGATAAAATTAGGGATTCAGTATCAATAAAGGGGAGCTAATACAGTACACAAAGTGTTTTAACAGTGCACGGGGTACAGGAAATATGGTGGATGTTCTTGCTACACCATTGCAGATTATCAGGTATGATGTTGTGGCCATCAGCGAATCATGGCTGAAGGATAGCTGTCGTTGGCAGCTGAATGTCTGAGGGTACACGTTACATTGGAGCGATAAGAATGGCTGCACAGAGGGTGGCAGGGTAGGCTGGTAAAGAATGACATCAAATCTTTAGAAATATGTGACATAGAAACGGAAGTTGTTGAATCCATGTTGGTTGATTTCAGGAACTGCAAGGGAAAAGACCCTAGCTGCAGTTATATACAGGCCTCCCAACAGGAGTTCAGATGTGAACCAGCGGGACATAGAAAAGGCTTGTCAAAAGGGCAAATGTATTATAATGATGGAATACTTCAACATGCAGGGTGACTGGGAAATCGGATTAGTTATTAGTCTCAAGGCAGTGAGTTCATTGAATGGTGCGAGATGGCTTTCTCGAGCAATTTGTCGTTGAGTCTACTAGGGGACCAACTATACTGGATTGGGTGTTTCATAATGAAATGGAGGTGATCAGGGAGTATGAGGTAAATGGACTGCATGCAGTAATCACAATATGATTGAGTTCAAATTAAAATTCTACAGGAAAAAAGTAAAATCTGACGCAGAAATATTATAGTGGAGTAAATGTATTGCACCGGCGTGAGAAAGGAGTTGACCAAAGTAAATTGGAACGAGCTGCTGGCAGGGTTGAGAGCAGGGCTGCAATGGCGTGCGTTTCTGGGGACAAAATTGAGGAAAGTGCAGACGAGATGTATTTGAAAAAAACGAAGAAATACTCAACAGGCAAAACAGTACAGCCGTGTCTGACAAGGCAAGTGAAAGTTAAAGGAAAAGGAACGGCAGACAACACCGCAGAAATTATCTGGAGGCTGGAGGATTGGGAAGCGTTTCGAAATCTACAGAGAGGAACTCAAAAATCATTTGGAGGAAAAAGGTGAAAAGATGAAAGCAAGCTAGCAAACAAGTTCAAAGTCAATAGTAAAATCTTTTTCAAGTACGTAACAATAAAATCAGGATGGAAGTGGATATAGGATCGATATAAAATGAGGCGGAGAAATAATAACGGGGCACAAGGAGGTGACAGATGAGCTAAATGAGTTCCTTGCATCAGTCTTCAATGTTGAAGGCAATTGAAGTGTGCCAGGTATTAAAGGGTGTGAGGGAAGAAAAGTGAGTGCAGTTACTATTACAAGGGAGTATGGTGTTCAAAAATCTGAAACAGCGAAGGGTACATCAGTCATCCGGTCCAAACGAACAGCATCCTAGGGTTCTGAAAGAGGTAGCGGTAGATATTGCACAGGCATTATTAATAATCTTCCATAAAACATTGGATTCTGGCATGGTGCCAGATGAATGGTAAATTTCAGAACTCACTCCACTCTTTAAGGAAGAAGGAAGGCAGCAGAAAGGAAATTATGAACTAGCCAGCGTGACTTCAGTGGTTAGAAACATGTTTGATGCAATCGCTAACGATGAAGTAATGGAATACTTGGTGACACTGGACACGGCAGGCCAAACTCAGCTTGGACTCCATAACGGAAAATCTTGCCTAGCGAATCTGCAGATATTCCTTTTTGAGATTACAAGTAGGATTGATAAAGGGGATGCTGAGGATGTCGCATATTTGTTCTCTCAGAAGAGCTTTCACAAGGTGCCACATATGATGCTGCTTAACAAGGTAGAGGCCATGGTCTTACAGAAAAACGGTGAGATCATTGGCTGATTGCTAGGAAGCAGCGAGTGGGAAAAGTCATTTCAGTTGGCTCCCAGGGTCTAGTGGTGTTTCGGAGGGTTCGGTTTCGGGATTGCTTCTTTTTATGCCGTATGTCAATGATTTAGATGGTGAAATAGACGGCTTTGTTGTCAGGTGTGCAGATGATATGAAGATTGGAGTAAGGACAGGTAGTGTTGAGGAAACTGGCAGGCTGTAAAAGGACGTAGACATGTTGGGAGAATAGGGAACAAAGTGGCAAATGAAATACAATGATGGAAAATGTATGATCATAAACTTTGATAATAGAAATAAAGGTACAGACTACTTTCTAAACGGGGAGAAATTCAAAACAAAATCTGAACTGCAAAGGGACCTGGGCGTCCTGGTGCAAAACACCCGGAATGGTTAACTTGCAGGCTGAGTCGGTGGTGAGTAAGGCGAACGCATTATTTTTCTCCAGCATCTTCATTTCCAGACGACGAGAAAACAAATGATGCGGAGGATTTATACGCTACTGGTGAGGCGTCACCTTGAGCATTGTTAACAGATTTGTGCTCCCATTCTAAGAAAAACATACGCTGGTATTAAAAAAAGTTCAGAGGAAGTTACAACGATGAGTCAACGAATGAAAGGATTCTCACAGAAGAACGTTTAATACCACGGATCTGTACGCGCTGTTATATAGAAGGATGGGGAGGGGATCTCAGTGAAAATTTCGAATGTTGAAAGCCTAGTCAGAAAACATGTGAAAAGGATGTTTCCCGTGTAGGAGGATTCTTGGACAAGAGGCAACAGCCTCACGAAAGGGGGACGTCCATATAGAACACAGTTGCTGAGAAATTTTTTTTGCCAGAGTGAGTTAAATTTGTGAATCTATTACGAAAGACTCTGCTGAAAGTCAGGTCGTTGGCGATATTTAAGACAGAACTTGATAAGCTCTTGATGGGCACGGCAAGAAAATTTACAGAGGGAAGTCCGGGCAGTGGAGTTGAGGAAGGGGGAAATGGTCAGGCGTGACTGAAAGCGCTGCAGACTCATTGGATCAAATTGTCTAATTCTGCTCCGATGTCTCATGGTCTGACGGAGAATTTCTCTCCCACCACAGATGCTGTTCGACCTGGTCATATGATCGTGTAGTTGTGCAGACTGACAAGTATGTTTACACTGGTTAACATCAGTACAAGGTACGATAACATGAATAGTAATTCCAACATGACGAAAATAATCCCGACACAAATTGGTTTTAGTTTGACACCGGGGACGTTCTGTTCGAGTATTGGCATTAGTGATATGCAGGAGGACATCAAACTCGCGGCACCGCAGATATAAAAACCTGACTTTTACCTTTACAAATAATGCCAGCATCCTGACTATGTGAATAGCCAGTGTCACCCCATGGCTCTGATTTACACTCCTGAAGAGAGGCCTCGCTCCCACCGCACTGAACATTCGTCGTGAAAACAGGTCCGGATCCTTCCCCATAGTTACCAGCATAGGCTTCATGTGCAGCGCCGCAGCCCAGCTGCCGACACACTACATTTGCGTCCGACTTATCCCAAGAACGACCATTCACAGTGCCCCAGTTTCCTTTGTACTGAATCTCCAATCTCCCGTCGCATCGACTGCCGCCATTCACCAACCTCAATGTCACACTTTCTGGAAAATAACAGAAAATAACGATCCTCAGTAATCAACGGTTTAAGCTGGAGACCATTCGTGCTCGGCGCATCGCGTACGCTACCAAACGACGCCTGAAAATTCAAAATTCTTCATGCAAAACGTTTGATCAAGCAGAGGTCAGGATAGAGAAACCTGCTTAACGTGACAAAAAGACAAGAAACCAGTTGACGACTGAGAGCTAGAGGAAGCCTGTCTTCCCAGGAGAAGAATTAGGTAGCTTCCCAGAAGATAAGGTCATATGCATTCTTCAGAGTGCGGCAGATCTGCCATTCTGTCATTGTCCTACTGCAAACAGTCCTCATTCATTGGGATATCGAAACCAAAATTTGTTGGAAAGAGTCGAACTGAGACTTCACGTGTCGTCAGCACCAGCAGTAAGAGAATGAAATTAACAGTGAAAGCTTATTTAAGCTTGGAGAAAAATAATGTCAGGGAATGTACTTTCTCTGTTATCCGTCCTGCCTGAAGATGACTGATTATCGTTCCAAGTAGAAATAAAATCCTATTTCCTTACCGGAAAGATACTGGCATGGGCAGAAGAATGGCTGACAGGCAGGAGGCAGCGTCTTGGAATAAAGGGTGCCTTTCCTTTTGGCTGCAGTGACCATTGGTGATCCTCGTCAGTCAGTATTGGGGCCGCTGCTTTTCACATTCTTTGGCAAAGAATTAGATAATAGAACTTATGACTTTGCAGCAAAGTCTGCCGATGATCGGAAGATAGTACGAGGAGCAGTTAGTGCCGAGAAAGCAATGCGATTGCAGAAGAACGCAAACAAATTGGAAAATCGGGCAAAAAAAAAAAAAAAGTGGCTGATGAGACATTATTTTATGAAAATGCATTTTGGTAAAATGAACAATGGTGCAAATTATTATCTAAATGGTGAGATAACTCAAAACTCAGTGGTTTTTGCAAGACTCGTGCTAGATTCCCAGAAGATTAAATTACAGACCCAGTCTGCGGTATGGAATGCAAATAGGCCTTTATTTCAAGGGGATAAGAATTAAAAAAAAGAGATAATACTGAGTTTTTACAACACACTAATCATGCCGCACTTGGGGTATTGTCAACAGTTTGGGCCGCATATCTCAGAAAATACGTATTGTCATTAGGGAGAGTTCAGATGAGGTTCACGAGGGTGATTGCCCACGAATGACGGGGTTAACATATGAGGAGCGTTTGGTTGATTTCTGTCTGTACTGACTGGAATTGAGAGGAATGCGGAGGGGCAGAATCTCTTTGATTCCTACCGAATGTTGAATGGGCTAAGGTGGACGAGGAGAGGTTGGCTGCTGTAGTGAGATTTCCAGAACTAGAGCACGCAGCCTCAAAATTGAGGGGTGACGTTTTAAAAGAGAGGTAAGGGGGATCTTTTTAGCCAGACAGTAGTAGATCTCTGCAATGCTCTGACACAGACTTCGGCAGTGGCCGATCATGGGTATATCTGAAGCGGAATCCGATAGTTTCCAGTTTGGTCAGGGCATCAAAGGTTATAGCGAGAAGGCAGGTGTATGGGGTCGAGTGTGATCTAGAATCAGATATGACGGAAAGGCAGAGCAGGCTCGATAGGTTAAATGAACTACTTCTGCTCTTAAGTCATGGTGCAGTCACCTATCAGCTGGAGTTTCAATAGCAATTAGTTGTAATTGCCCAGCCCCCCGCGCAGTTAGAAGTTAGCAAAGTTACCTGACGGTTCTGGCTGACAATCCCCGAAGCGACCTGAAATGAGAAATGCAGAATTAGATTTGCTTGTGAAGTAGTGGGATTAGGTTGTGTGGTCATAGGATGTTAGGCGGGATATTCAACAGAAGAGAAATAAAGTCGAAAACGCAAGACGGATTAAGCTGTATCTGCGGACGGGAGCTATTTGTATTTTTTAATTTATTTTCATAGATATTGTGCATTCTGCCTAAATGTTAAGTGAATTTCCCATTTCTTTGGTGTCCCTGGTTCCCTGGATGTTTCCATTTCATACGGCAGCCAAGTATAAAACATTTTATCCAGATACTTGAAAGGAGATAAATAAAAAACGTCGCATTTTCCATGAGAATCTAAATCATAATTTAAACCAAGACAGGGAATAAGAATATAAATTTCAACATGTCACCAGCTGTGATTCGTCGCATCCATGCACTGGAACACAGGAATATGGACTGCAAAGCCAAATGTTTAGTTGCATTTCTCCTGACGCGCAATAAAAGGGAAAGCTAAATGTAAAATTTGATATATAATGTAATATAAGATCATAGATAACGAATCTCATTCCATCACTGTATGGTGTATTAAAACTAAAAATCTTTGAATGATTGAAGAATAAAACCAAAATTATTAGCACATATTCACAGTATTGTAGAGTGACTTCAAAGATGTAAAACGTTTCCAAAATCTAAGTCTAAGTGCATTTTTCAAATTCTTTCACTTGAATATGCCACATGGTGGCAGACAGAGCTGTAACTAATAAATAACAGCAAGAAAGTTGTGCACAAGCCTTCAGCCAGGAGCAACTGCAGCTTTGGGAGCTACGCACATTCACTGAGATATTCATTCCGGACGCCGATGCGTAGATTCCTAACATCAATTTATCTCCAGTTCTAGTCAATCCCAATTTATAATCTGTTTGAAATATTATTTGACAACAGCAGCTGGTTTGCGGAGGGATAATTTCTGAGTGTCACCTCCCTTAGTGTAGGTGCAATTTCAGAGTGAACCGTTTCACAAAAACCTGAATAGGAGGTTCAAACGTGTAAGTCCATATAATTAATGGAAACAGTTCTCTAACGTCAGCGATTCAAACGAGAACTTGCTTAAACAATGGAATAAAAAAAGCATTTTCAATGAAACTGCAAAGTAAACAGTTAGTGTTCTACTTTCATCGTCATGAGTTGCGAACAAATCTGCCTGATTCCTGATCAATTCAGCCACTATACTCTAATCATACAAACAAATTAAGCTTTCCTTTGCACGGGAAATTCGTAGGGGAAATATATGTTTCAATACTGCGTAACCACAATGTTATTTCTGTGTTCTTCTTTCCAGTAAGATGTAATATTCAGCAAGATTGCCGTATACGTGCGCAAGTGAACAGGTTATTGATAATTTCTGTTCGCTGCCCAATAATTTCCATATTCTTATTATACTCACTGGTCCAGATATGCATCATCGTCAGTGCCACGGCAGTGTGCAGCATTATCGCGGTGGTCATTTAGAAAGGTTTCTCCAGAATGTGAAAGGAGCCGGTAATGCAGACAGCTAAGAATCTCTCCAAAACCTTCTCGCGCTCCACTTGATCTGAACTGATTTTTCTTTTTCCTCCGAGTACTCAATATTTCTCTCTGAACTGTCAAATTTCACACATTGAGTTGTGAACCGCAATTCACTGAAACGCACCAATGAGATACATTTTGCCCTTTAATGGACATGATGGGGCCATCTTCTCTCATTGGCTGTGAGAAACCAATGAGCGGTGAGAAACTGGAAAGGCCATGAATCACCGACCCGATGTGTGCATCGAAACATATCCTATCCTGTAACTTTGTTTAAGATCTGGTGAGCTTTCTCTGAGACCAGATTACTCAACTGCCATTTTCCCTACATCATGCTGTTCGGCTCATTGATAACTTGCTCAGCGATCCTGTCCCGACTCACACTATCATTAGTAGCATGACAGCATCGCGCCTGTTGAATGCTCCTTTAATTCATGTTCCTTGCTGATCAGCTTTCGGTGCGGAAATGGGGGTGGGGGTTTGCAATACAAAAATACTTCATGTTGTCGTCAATTTGTCCATCTATATCTCTCGATTTCAGGCCGAATATTTTTTGTTATTTCCACACAAAATCAGCAAAGAAATAATAAAAGAGTGCTGTATACCATTCTCTGATGACACGTGGAATTATTTGAATCATATCTCTCCAAAACGAAAATTCTTTCTCAGGAATTCATAAATCTCCAGGAATATTAGAACGCACTCCAGAACTTACTATGTTTTTTTTTATTTTCGCGTCTTAAAATGATTGTGAGTCCCATGACATTGAGTTCTCAGTTTCCATCCTTTTTGCAAAATGCTTTATTTCCCGATAGTTTATTTCACGGATATGGTCTCGCTCAATCAGTCACTCACCCGATTCAAGTTTCTCATATGCCCCAGTTCACTGACTTAGTCCAGAGGTCAAATAAGGCACGTTCAGTAAGATTGAAAGATAAAGATGGTAAAGTACGGGGCCTTAAGTGACAGAAGAAGTTGTAGTTCTAGTCATTAAAGGGAGAAAAAGAAAAACATAGCTCATGAAATCGGACAAGGTATTTAGAGATATATAGAGAACTTTATCAAGGAAGAGAACCTCCAAAGGTTTCAGAACGATCTTAACAACTTGCTCAAGAAGAATCCTAACTACATATGTCGCAGTTTCAGAACAAGAGACAGACTATGGAGGGGGTATTACTGCTGAAGGAGCATGGAGTTAATTTGTGTCAGGAGTCAGAGGATGTCGGCAAAGTACTAAATCAGTTTTCTGCATTTAAATTCACGAAGGAGAAGGATACAGGGAAAGTGAGATCAGAGTGTGCTCTTAGAATAAGCTGCTGAATTGTGAAACAAAGAGGTAGATGTTATTAAATGCTTTGAAGGACATTAAGATGGACACATTCCCATGATCTGATAGGACTTATCCTACCTTATGGAGATGCACGTGGGAATAATGTTGTGGAATCGATGAAGATTTCTGTACTTACTGTCCATTCAGCCGAGCTACCAGTGAATTGGATCTCAAAGTTGCTTCCGTGACTACAAATGCGAACAGACAATTGAGTCCCCAATGAGTATTGTGAAATTAGTGGAGTAGACTGCCAAGGATAAGATTGATTACAGAAAAAAAACAACAACATGGGTAGGAGTGGCAACCAGCACGTTTGTTTTGTGTGGAAGAGGTGATCGCAGGGAAAAAAAGTGAATTTTGAACTGTAGAAAGCGAGTTCAGTGATTTAATGTATTCGTCTTGGGTGACTTCGGCATGGTGATTGGCGTTGCATCTGTTAATGCTTTCTATGGTGGGTTGAACATGAAGATTTAGATACACAGGATGCCGAGCCACTTGGAAGTTTGGGTGTAGAACTCGACAGACTATGGAGGTTGCAGCGTGAAATTCTGGCTTGAAGACCGTGCCTAGAGGTGTTCTGCAAGGGGATGTGTTAGGCCGTTTGTTCCTTTGAAATAACATAAACATTGTGGTTAAATTTGTGGATGATACAAAATTGCGAACGTCTGAAAACTGCGAAAGATCTTCAAAACATTCAATAGAATATCATGAAAAGTGATGTCTGAAGGGATTTTAAATATGGGTCAACCGGGAAATATTTGAGGCAGTGTACCTAGGGAAGACACTAGTATCCCGAAACAGAAATGTGTTGCTTGTTAGAAAGATGAGAGACAGGGCAGCTTAACTTTAGGCTGAAAGGAGAGATGTTGTGAGATGGATGAATTTCCATGACCTGATGGGATTTATCCTACCTTTAGGAGATGAACGTGGGCAGATTGCTGGGGAATAGACGAAGATTGCTGTATTTACTGTCCAGACAGCTAAGCTGCCAGTGAACTGGAGCACAATGTTTATCCCTTGACTGAGAAATCGAAGAGACAAATGAGACTCTGATCAATGATCTGAACTTTGTGGGTGGATTGTGAGGGCTAGGATTAATTACAGTCTGCAATACACATAGGATGGGAGTGGCAAACCGGTATGGTTTCTTTGTGGAAAAGGGCATCTCGGGTCGGCTGGTGGCGCATTGACATCGGCGCCGGATCCGGGAGCGGAGCTTCCCGGGTTAGAAAGCAGTCGGCTCCGCTCCCGAGTACATGCCCGGTTGACCTCGTAAAATAAAGCGAAAATACTGCGAAAATGTCTGTGTGAGGAGTGGCGCGCCACACAGTCACAGTCGCTCGCTCTCTCTCGCTCTCTCTTCCCCCCCCCCCCTCTCTCTCTATCTCTATCTCTCTCTCTCTCTCTCTCTCCCTCTCCATCTCCGCCTTGTACAAAGCCATGACAAGACCACCATCACGAACGCCCATATTACAAAGGTCAAGACCACAGCAGCTAAACTTTAGGCCGAAAGGAAGACACGTTTACAGTGAATGTGCAGGGGAAGCTGTTTAATTAACAATGAGAGGTACGTCTAACAGGTTGCTAAAGCTGCCACTAGAAGCAGATACGATAGCTGCGTTCCGTAGACTTTCAGAGGGATCAGGAACATGATGCGGCTGGTTTGACTGTAAATATGCTGGTAGATATGGGGTGTGCAATTTTGTGCGGATTTCAGTAGAGATATCATTGGCGCAAGAATCTGTTCCTACTGTTATCGGTTTAGTTTCTATTTTCTCTGGCTAAGGCACTTGTTATTCTCGTTTTTTTTTAAGTTTTTTGCTGTTTTCTATGCCCTCATCAGAGTATGTTTTTAATTGGACATAATGACATACATGTATCTCAAGATTCTTTTTTTGTATGTCTCCACGTTTCGTAATTCAAAGTCGTCTCCAGAGTACAGTGGGAAACCATTTTCTGGAAGATGGCCGATCCTCCCCATGTCCTGGAAGCATATTGGTAGCAGCAATCTCACTTGGACGTTAGGTGCACAGGAAGTGTGGAGGAGCAGAGGGATCTGGGGGTACATGTCCGCAGATCCCTGACAGTTCCCTTACGGGTAGCTTGGGTAGTTAAGAAAGCTTATAGGGCGTTGGCTTTCATAAGTTGAGCGACAGGGTTTAAGAGCCGCGGGGTAATGATGCAGTTCTATGAAACTCTGGTTAGGCCGCACTTGGGGTACTGTGTCCAGTTCTGGTCGCCTCATTATAGCAAGGATGTGGAAGCATTGGAAAGGGTACAGAGGAGATTTACCAGGATGCTGCCTGGTTTAGAGAGTATGAATTATGATCGGAGATTAAGGGAGCTAGGGCTTTACTCTCTGGAGAGAATGAGGATGAGAGGAGACATGATAGAGGTATACAAGATATTAAGAGGAATAGATAGAGTGGACAGCCAGCATCTCTTCCCCATGTCACCACTGCTCAATACAAGAGGATATGGCTTTAAGGTAAGGGGTGGGAAGTTCAAGGGGGATATTAGAGGAAGGCTATTTACTCAGAGAGTGGTTGGTGCGTGGAATGCACTGCCTGAGTCAGTGGTGGAGGCAGATACACTAGTGAAGTTTAAGAGACTACTGGACAGGTATATGGAGGAATTTAAAGTGAGGGGGGTTATATTGGAGGTGGGGTTTAAGGGTCGGCACAACATTGTGGGCCGAAGGGCCTGTGCTGTGCTGTACTATTCTATGTTCTAATACAGCAAAATCAATAAATAAATACATACATACATACATAAATACAAAGTCAAAGCTGAGATGAGCAACTAAACGCTATTGCAAGGCAAAGGAGAACAAGTCACGTGAAAAGCTGAAAACATTCAACAGGCCCGACGAAACTTGTAGTCTATGATCCAATATTGCATTTATCTATCGAATTTCTGTTTCTAGAAATAAATTGCGATCAACGTGAAAATTTCTAAGTCAGTCAGTACATTTTCTTGAAGAATATGCGAAATGAAAATGGAAATGCGAAGGAACATTAAGGAAAATGGAAAAGAAGGACATATCTGAAATCGCAGAATGAATACCATCATCTTTTATGTGAAACTTTCGGCTGTGACTAAGCACGGTGAACTCAATGCTGAGTTGCATAAGGATCCAATACACCAAGTGAAAATATAAAACAGTACAGAATACTAAAGAAAGGAAGTGAAGAGTGGAGAGAAAAAAAAAACAGAACAGAGTTTTTTGTTACAAACTTTAGCATTCTGTTTTTAGAAACTGAAACTGCCGGGAAGTCCGAAAAAATTGGAAGTATTTTGGGCAGAATGGAAGATGAATGTCCAGCTGGATTGGACGCTGCCTCAGGCTGTGTTTTCCCTATGCCAAAGTTCCTTTGATAACGATTTTATCATATTTACTCCTCGATTGGATGCAGTGCATCGATGGACAATGAAGCCTATTGACATACCGGTATACACGATGCTACTGTATCATAAAATACCCTGAGAATTAAGGACAAACAACATATGACAATGGCCTTGTCTTCGACTCATTTCGAAAACTAAATTTCCACAACATGTATTATCTATCTGGAATAGGTCACCACTGATTCCAATGAATTTTGCTTTGCTACTCCAAACCCAGATCACTAAATGTATTTTCCCCAATTTCAAAACATTCTTGGTGTTATATCCTTAACCATACTCTTGTATTTCTCGCACCTGTCAATCCTGAGTACAGCTTTGGGACGGCAACAAGCTATACAAAAATTCAAATAACAAAGCAGCTGTTTATGTCTTCAGTCATATCTTGAAAGTTAATCTCATTGTTCTGTTAATTTACATTCGCAATTTGAAAAATTCTGCTGCATTTGTCCATGCAGGTTGAGCTAATAGTTTATTGGCAGATCCTGCACTCGAGTTACTTTCTGTTCTAGCTGTTAGCAGGGATTGCATCGATTTCAAAATGTGCCAATGTAATCAATTTCTCCTCTCCCTCCCACTAACACTGCTGACACTAAGAACTGCTTCAGAACAAGAACGTGTGTGTTCTCTTTTCGTGGCATCTTGCCACGACTTTAAGGTAATGGAGCCACTCCTACTTTAATAATAGCATTTCAATATATGTCTTGCATCTTTATGTCCCTAGGAACGCCCAGAAAGAATATTTACACAGTAATAATTGAATATAGTGCCTAATATTCATTCATTCTCTGTATCTATAAACTGCCTTGTCACATTCTGCAGCAATGTCTCTAAAAAGTGCTTTTCTGTTGAGCTCACAGGAAACACCTGTTGTTGCACATATCTTGAATACATCTTCTCCTCTGAAACACTGATATGCGGTTTCTGTATTTATTTTGTAATTACATTCTGACTCAAATGTTTATGGGCCTAATTTTTGTTCCAGACTCTTTATCACTATGCGAATGTTTAGTCTGAGTTCTGAATAGTTATTGAGGAGAACTTACTGAGTTGGCCGAGGAGCTACATAGCAAGTACGGACAATTCAATTTTGAAATGGTACGAATCTTGGTTATATAAGTCATTTGCAGTCATATTGTTTCAAGAGTTAAATTATATTGCCAGTGTCTAAAGGCCTGGAACATTGTTCTATTGGTGCAACTGGGCAATGTTAATTCAGGTAATCATATAATTATTGAATGAAAACCTAAAGTTACTCAGGAGAATTTTGAAACAAATATACTGCTGATGAAACCCACCTCACTACAGAAAAGCATCTTGGCGATTGTGGGGATGACTTAAAGCGGAAAGAAAGTCTTGAGCATATAGATAGTAAGAAAGAGGATATGCTGGAACAGTTGGAAATCATCCAGTTGGATAAGTCACCGGGACCGGACGAGATGGAGGGTTGGAGGGTTGCGAATGTTGTTCCCTTATTCAAGAAAGAGAGTAGAGATAGCCCAGGAAAGCACAAATTTTTAATGCTTAAGTCCGTATTTAGTAGATGCACCTTTGGCAGCAATTGCAGCCTCCATTCTCTGTGGATACAGTAGATCTCTAACGGCTTTGCACATATGGACACTGCCCTTTCCCACATTCCTCTTTTGAAGAACCACTGAGGCTCTGTCATACTGCATGGGGCTCGTGAGTGAATATCCCTTTGCAAGTCCATCCAGAAATTTTCAATTGAACTGAGGTGTAGACTGAGATTTGGCCACTGTAGGACATTAATTCTGTTATTTTAAGACATTCTTGTATAGCTTTGGCTTTATGCTTGGGGTCATTGTCCAGCTGGAAGACATATCTTCTCCCAAGTTGCATTTCTTATGCAGACTTCGTCAGGTTTTCCTGCAAGATTTCCCTCTATTACTCTGCAATCATTTTACCCTCTACATTCACCAGCTCTCCAGCGCCGACTGCAGTGAAGCATCCCCACGGCACGATGCAGGAAGTATATAACCTTCAGTCTGTGGGGAAAAAAAAAAACTTATTTTTATTTTTATCAGACCATAGAACTTTATTCCCGCTAACATCAGTCTCCCACGTGCCTTTTGACACACTCCAGCGGAGATTTCATGTTAGTTTTTTTGTTCAAAAGTGGTTTTCTCTTTGCCACTGATGCGACTGGTGAAACACTCGGACAACAGCTGTTGTATGCACAGTCGCTCCCATCTCAGCCAAATAACAATAAGACAAGCATTGTTCTATCATTGGATTCTGTCTCCTTCAGTGCAGCGTAATTTCAAAATTATTCAGCTTGCCTTGCAGCCCGTGTGCCTCATCTTTACGAAAGCTCGTTATGCGAATCCTTGTGCAAAATGTTTTTAATGTGTACTGCTCTGCCATCAAGAATATTTGCAATCACTTGAACAATTAATCAAGTTTATTAGAAACACAAGGTTACCGCATCACAACGTTATGCAGACTGTGCAGAATCAGACCCTGCCTTTCCAGCAATCTTTTGTTTCCCTAGTGAATGCAAATATCGTCCTGCGGTGTTCCAGTCAGTTGACGACGTTAAGAAGAGTCAGAAATAGTTCCAGACGATTGAATCCCAGCAAGCCAATACAATTACCTGTTTTAGTAAAAGTTATTTAATAATTAAGGACTGTTAAATTTAACTAAATAGAGGTTAGCAAAATCGAAGAATCACATTAAAAAAGTTATCCCTGGGCGATATATTAATATATATTAGGTATGCTGTCTGGATTTTATGAGAACAGATTCTCCTCGTCAAACGCAGAGAAATCACAGCTAAACCCGAATATGTAAACCATAGTACGGCTCAGTTGTATAAATTGCTACTGTGTAAACCGAATTTGCTTCATGAGATTTGACGGAGAGAGAATTGCTTGACCGCAGTCATGAAGACTTGATTTGAGTACCTTTTGAACCAGTAAGTCCTTCTCGCCGTCCGCTACAGCGAGACAACTGCAAGGATCTCGTAAGCTGCAAAAAGTTGTAAATTTTGTCGGTCCCGTTATGAGAACTGGTCTGTGTAATATCCAGGACACCGTCAAGGAGCGGTGCCTCAAAGACGCGGTCTCAGTCATTAAAGAGACTCCCTCCAACAAGGACATGCCAATTCTCATCGGTAACATCAAGAAGGCGGCGCGGAAGCCTGAAGGCACTCGCTCATCGATTCGTGAACAGCTTCTTTCCATCTGCCGTCCGATTTCTGAATGGTCCTTGAACTCATGATCAAGGCCCCACTATTCTTTTTATCTGTTTTTGCACGCTTTATTTAAATTACCTATTTAACACACACACACACATATGTCATGTCATAATTTATATATACATCATGACATATATGGAACAAATGGATCAGCATTGATGAAGTGGTGGAGTGAATCTGATGTGCCGAATTGCATTATGTTGCTCTGATAGCTTATGGTCATATATATATACACCTAATGCACTTCACAATTTTTCTATATTTTCCCGTATTGCATTATACGGATGCTACAATGTTAACACACTTCACGGCAAATGCTGGTAATATTAATTCCGATTCTAACTCCGGAAACCCGATGGCCGAAGCAGTAGCCTCTCTGGAAACGGCAGCATGTACCACGGTGCACTTTTCTTTTCCACTGTTAGTAGAAACCCCTTTCAACCGTATCTCCAGTTTTATGAGGTAGAGAACTCACTCTGAATCCCTTGCTCTGTTTCCTGTTCAGGCAATCTACAACATTGTCCCGGAATGGAACGGTGTTGTTCATATTTTCTCTATACAGGACTGGTGATTAGTTCAGTTCATCCAGCGGTTTAATTTTATTCAAGTTTCCTGCAGTCCCGATAGCATTTGATCCTCTAAAGTGTGACAATGTCTGGGAATAATTTTATATGAAACAGTAATTTCGGAATTGCATTAACCTTATTTTTTTCCAGATTGTTTTCATACACCGTAGGTTCAATTACTGGTTCTGCGAGACAATGGCAGTTATACAACGGCAACATTTGCTTGGATTTGATACTTAAAATGCAACGCTGCAGTTAACAAAAATCTGAACCAAATAGAAAAGAACACAGAGCCACACAGACCGCGTTATCATTGCAAAGGGTAGTACATGCACGTTCTGAGGTTGAAGTTAGTTCGTTATAACTAAAAATGTAAACGATTCTATGTAATAATACCAAGCATTAGCGATGGTGTGAGATCCTGTTCATATTTCCTCACGGAATGAATGTGGAATCTAATCCGGAGGGACATTGGCATTCACAATGCCATGAGTGTGACCTTAAGACCATAAGATATGAGAGCAGAAGTAGCCATTCGGTCCATCCAGAACGCTCTACCATTCAGTTATGGCTGATCCAATTTTTACAGTCATCCCCACTCCCCTACCTTCCCCCCAAACCCTCTGATGTCCTGACTAATCAAGAACCTATTTACGTCTGCCTTAAATGCACTCAATGACTTGGTTTCCACAGCCGCTCGGGGCAACAAATTCCACAGATTTTCCACCCTCTGACGAAAGTAGTGTATCCGTATCTCTGCTCGAAAAGGTCGCCCTTCAATTCTGAAGTCATGCCCTCTTGTCAAAGACTTCCCGTCCATGGGAAACGTCTTTGCCGTATCTAATCTGTCCAGGACTTGTAACATTTCGAATGTTTCTATCAGAACCTCCCTCATTCTCTGGAACTGCAGTGAGCACAGTCCAGGGGCTGCCCATCCATTCCTGGAATCATTCTCGTGAATCTTCTACGAACCCTCTCCAATGTCAGTATATTGCTTCTAAAATAAGGAGGTCAAGACTGCACACAATACACCGTGTGGTCTGCAACTACCTTATAGAGCCTCAACATCACATCCAAGCTCTTACATTTTTTTCCTCTAGAAACGAATGCCAACATTGCATTTGCCGTCTTCAGCACCATCTCAGCCTGAAGGTTAACCTTATGGTAACCAGTACAAGGACTCCCAAGTCCTTCGCATCTATGCATTTTGAATTCCCTCCACATCTAAGTAATAGTCTGCCCGTTTATTTCTTTCCCATGCACTTTCCAACGTTGTATTTCATTTGTCACGTATTTGCCCATTCTCCTAAACTATCTAAGTCTCTAAACACCACACGCTCTTCCACCTATCTTTGTATCATCGGCAAATTTAGCCACAAGTCCATTAATTCCACAGTCCATATCATTGATATACATCGTAAAATGCGACGGTCCCAACACCGACTCCCGTGGAACTCTACTGGTAATCGGCAGCCAGCCAGAATAAGATCTGTTTTCTGTCGAACAGCCAATGCTCCACCCATGCTACTAATTCCCATGTAATTCGATGGCTCTTATCTACCGAAGCAACCTCATGTGCGGCACCTTGTCAAAGGCCTTCTGAAAATCCAAGTACACCATTTTTACTAGATCTCCTTTGTCTACGCTGCTTGTAAATTCCTCAAATAATTGCACTAATTTAGCCATGCAGGATTTTGTCTTTCAGGAAACCATGCTGGCTTTGGCCTATCTTGTCATGTGCCTCCAGGTATTCCGTAATCTCGTCCGTATCAATCGATTCCAACAACTTCCCAACTACTGATATCAGCTAACTGGTTTCTGATTTTCTTTCTGCTGCCACCCACCCTTGTTAAATTGAACGTAACATTTGTGATTTTCCATTCATGCGGTACAATGCCAGAATCTTTCGATTCTTGAAAGATAATCGTTAAAGGCTCCACAATCTCTTCAACTAATTCCTTCAGAACATTTCCAGCGTCATGTTCTATTCGTTCAATATCTACCCTCAACTCTCTATACCTTATAAGGCTTTTAGTATTTTTTTTGATATTGGTCGCCAGCGTCCTTCCATAATTCATCTTTTCTTTCCTTATGACCATCTTTGTTTCCTCCTGCAATCTTGATCTTCGTGTAGCTTTGACCTCTTTTGTTTTTACTTTGGCTCCCACTTCACTTGTCCGCCACGGTAGTGTCCTTCTCCCATTCGGAAATTTCTTCTTTTTTGGCAATATATATGTCTTGTACTTCTCTCATTTTTTCACAGAAACACCAGCCATTTCTGTTCTGCTGTCCTTCCTGATAGTGTCCCCTTCCAATCACCTTGTTCTGTTCCTTTCTCATGCCATTGTAATTTCATTTACTCCACTCAAATACCAACACATTGGGATTTAGTTCCTCCTTATCAAATTGCAGAGTGAACTCCATCATATCCTGATCACTTTTCCCTGAGGGTCCTTTAACCATGAACTCTCTTATCACCTCCAGATCATTGTGCAACACTCAATTCAGCACAGCCGATCCCACAGTGCGCTCATCAACAAGCTGTTCTACATTCCACAAATTCTCTCTCGAGGTTCAGTACTGATCTGGTTTTCCCAATCCTCTTTCATGTTGAAGTCCCCAACTAATATCATGACATTACCCTTCTGACACTGTCTTTTTATCTCCTGCTGCAATTTGTAATCGACATGATAGATACTGTTTGGAAGTCTTTATGAAACTGCCAGTAGGTTCCTTTCACACTTGACATTTCTTAACTCACCCCAGAGAGACTCTACACCTTCCGATCCTATATCATCCCTTTCCAATGATTTAACATTACTTCATATACAGAGGTCAACAACACCTGCTCTGCGTTCTATCTTATCTTTCCGATGCACCTTACATCCTTGACAGATGTAAGGACAGATTCCTAATCCCTTACTTCCTACAGGACTCATCACATTTTATTGACACTTGGCAAGTAGCTGAAGTTTACTGACAACTTCGAAGTAAGACGGAACCCAGGGGGACCAGCAACAGCTGTGGCGCAAGAGAAATTGCCAAGATATCGAGTTTGGACTATACTAGTCCTGACGACAACATTCTGCATTTTCTTACCCACAGATATCGCTTGATTCGTTCAATAATTCTGATGGTTGTGCCGGCTGTCACATATTTACGATTTTATGTAGGTGTTTGAAATCAGAATGTTATCTCAACATGGTAGTAATAATCTCTAAACAGGTAGATTTAATGCCAGATCTCTCGCAGCGAGCGGTAAGCTTGTGTTATTCTAATTCTCGGACAGCCCGGATCAATAAAGACAGTGTGTTCCCAGATAAAAGGGGCTCAGTTTACCTGCGCAGATAACGCCGGCATAGTTGGGTTCAGGATGGGAGTAGAAACTCCATTCATCTGATTCACATTCCCGTAGAGCAGCCTCGGTCCCGATGCATTTAACATTACGCGTTATAACGGAGTCAAAAACCTTTCCAAAGTGATATTCGTGTGGGGCTTTCAGCGCGGCGCCGCAGCTCAGCTCTCTGCACACCACAGTTGCATCCAGCAAATCCCAGCTGGAAGCATAGACAGGTCTCCAGTATCCCATGAGGTTCGCTTCCACTCTCCCGGCGCATGGACTGCCTCCTTTTTCCAGTCTCACTTTCAAACTTTCTGGAATAAAAAAGGATTGAACGTTAACACAAGAGTTTTTGCACAGGCTAGAAATGTTGAGCAACAGACACAAAATGTTGACGGATCTTTACACATCAGTCAGCATCCATCGAGAGGAGCAAAGCACCCAAAATACGAACATTGATTATTCACGGCGAGGAATTGCCTCAGCCCGAAGCATTGATTGTTTGTTGATTTCCATATATGTTTTATTCAAGTACTATATATATTTATTAATTAAATAAACAAACAAACAAATAAGGAGTTAAATTGATAAATTAGTATTTTATATACACATTCGTTGGTATGTTAGTATATCTGAAAACAGTTTGAGTGAACTCGGCCTTTTCTCCTTGGAGCGACCGAGGATGAGAGGTGACCTGATAGAGATGTATAAGATGATGAGAGGCATCGATCGTGTGGGCAGTCAGAAGCTATTTTCCAGGGCGGAAATGGTTGCCACAAGAGGACACAGTTTTAAGGTGCTGGGGAGTAGGTACAGAGGAGATTTCAGAGGCACGTTTTTTTACGCAGGAAGTGGTGAGTGCGTGCAATGTGCTGCCGGAAACAGTGGTGCCGGAGGCGGATCCGAGTCTTTTAAGAGACTTTTGGACAGGTAGATGGAGCTTAGAAAATTAGAGAGCTATAGGTAAGCCTAGTAATTTGTAAGGTTGGCACATGTTCTTTGTGGGCCGAAGCGCCTGTATTGTGCTGAAGGCTTTCTATGTTTCTATGTTTTTATCTGTCCATCTATCTGCCTATTTCGCGGCAGCTCTATGATTACTTGTTTATTTACTTGCTTGTTCCATTATTTCATGCTGTCACCATTATTTATTATCATTTATTTGTTTATTTGATGCGCACAATGCTTTTGTAAGGAAAATGGATCAATAATTGAAAGCAGCAGAGGGCCAACCTCTTAAACCACATGGTGGCAGGTGTACCAGGGAACTGCGAGAGAAAGTAGTTGAAACAGTTAAAGAAACGCAACTTTAAATCCACTTCGACAGATATAAAGATGGAACATGTTCGCAGAGATATGGGACACCGTGTGTCAAATCGGATCAGATTATCATGTTGGTTCTCTTGTAGAGGTTAGCGTAAAAGAGCTGTTGTGGTGCGAATGACACTACAATCAATGGCTGCAAATTGTGGAATTTGGAGCAACTGATAAAGAAATGTGGACAAAATAAGAAAACGATCATCATCTGCTTCACATTGATTTCGACTTTGATCATCAAATTCCAGGCATTTCTGGTTCGAGTCTGTGCAGTCTGGACATCGACAAGTTAATGCGCGGCTGAGACGCTAGTGCAGGGGGTAGGGCTTCAGGTTCTTGGGTCACTGGGATGACTGCTGACGGAAACATGACATGTACCAAAGCGACGGGTTGCACCTGAACCCGAAGGGTGCCCATATCCTCGCGGTTAGGTTTGTTAGAGCGGCTGTGCAGTGTTTGAACTGTTGGAAGCTGGCGACAACAGGAGTGAAGGGGCTCAGAATAAGACGGATGGTATGAAACCAAATATAGCGAATAGTAAGACTGTCACGAAGGTCAGGTAGATGACAGGATAAAATTAGGGATGCAGAATCAATAAAGGGGAGCTAATACAGTATACAAAGTGTTTTAACAATGCAGGGAGTACAGGAAATATGATGGATGCTCTTGCTACACCATTGCAGATTATCAGGTATGATGTTGTGGCCATCAGCGAATCATGGCTGCAGGATAGCTGTAGTTGGCAGCTGATTGTCTGAGGGTACACGTTGCATTGGAGCGATAGGAATGGATGCGGAGAGGGTGGCAGGGTAGGCTAGTAAAGTATGACATCAAATCTTTAGAAATATGTGACATAGAAACGGAAGTTGTTGAATCAATGTTGCTTGATTTCAGGAACTGCAAGAGAAAAGACCCTAGTTGCAGTTATATACAGGCCTCCCAACAGGAGTTCAGATGTGAACCAGCGGGACATAGAAAAGGCGTGTCAAAAGGGCAAATGTATTATAATCATGGAATACTTCAACATGCAGGGTGACTGGGAAATCGGATTAGTGATGAGTCTCAAGGCAGTGAGTTTATTGAATGGTGCGAGATTGCTTTTTCGAGCAGTTTGTCGTTGAGTCTACAAGGGGATCAACTATACTGAATTGGGTGTTCTGTAATGAAACGGAGGTGATCAGAGAGTATGAGGTAAATGTAGTAATCACAATATGATTGAGTTCAACTTAAAATTCTACAGGAAAAAAAGTAAAATCTGACGCAGAAATATTTTAGTGGAGTAAATGTATTGCACCAGCGTGAGAAAGGAGTTGGCCAAAGTAAATTGGAAGGAGCTGCTGACAGGGTTGAGAGCAGGGCCGCAATGGCGTGCGTTTCTGGGGACAAAAAAAGTGAGGAATGTGAAGACTAGATGTATTTGAAAAAAACGAAGAAATACTTAACAGGCCGAACAGTACAGCTGTGTCTGAGAAGGCAGGTGAAAGTTAAAGGGAAAGCAACGGTAAACAACGCCGCAGAAATTATCTGGAGGTTGGAGGATTGGGAAGCGTTTCAAAATCTACACAGAGAAACTCAAAAATCATTTGGAGGAAAATGGTGAAAAGATGAAAGCAAGCTAGCAAACAAGTTCAAAGCCAATAGTAAAAGCTTTCTCAAGTATGTAAACAATAAAATCAGGATGAGAGTGGATATAGGATCGCTAGAAAATGAGGCGGGTGAGGCGGGAGAAATAATAACGGGGGACAAGGAGATGACAGATGAACGAAAAGAGGTCCTTGCATCAATCTTCACTGTGGAAGACAATAGAAGTGTGTCAGGTGTTTCAGGGAGTGAGGGAAGAAAAGTGTGTGCAGCTACTATTACAAGGGAGTATGGTGTTCAAAAATTTGAAACAGCTAAGGGTACGTAAGTCATCCGGTCCAGATGAACAGCATCCTAGGGTTCTGAAAGAGGTAGCGGTTGATATTGCACAGGCATTATTAATAATCTTCCATAAAACATTGGATTCTGGCATGTTGCTAGATGAATGGTAAATTTCAAAACTCACTCCATTCGTTAAGGAAGAAGGAAGGCAGCAGAAAGGAAATTATGAAGCAGCTAGCGTGAATTCAGTGGTTATAAACATGTTTGATGCAATCGCTAACCATGAAGGAATGGAGTATTTGGTGACACAGGACACGGCAGTCCAAATTGAGCATGGAATCCATAACGGAAAATATTGCCTAGCGAATCTGCACAAATTCCTTTTAGAGATTACAAGTAGGATTGATAAAGGAGATGCAGAGGATGTCGTATACTTAAACTCTCAGAAGAGCTTTCACAAGGTGTCACACCTGATGCTGCTTAACAAGGTAGAAGCAATGGTCTTACAGAAAAACGGTGAGATCCTTGGAGCATTGCTAGGAAGCAGCGAGTGGGAAAAGTCATTTCAGTTGGCTGCCAGAGTCTAGTGGTGTTTCGGAGGGTTCAGTTTCGGGTTTGCTTCTTTTTATGCCGTATGTCAATGGTTTAGATGATGAAATAGACGGTTTTGTTGTCAGGTGTGCAGATGATATGAAGATTGGAGTAAGGACAGGTAGTGTTGAGGAAACTGGCAGGCTGTAAAAGGACGTAGACATGTTGGGAGAATAGGGAACAAAGTGGCAAATGAAATACAATAATGGAAAATGTATGATCATAAACTTTGCATAGAGATAAAGGTACGGACTATTTTCTAAATGGGGAGAAACTCAAAACAAAATCTGAGCTGCAAAGGGACCTGGGAGTCCCGGTGCAAAACAGCTGAAAGGGTTAACTTGCAGTCTAAGTCGGTGGTGAGTAAGGCAAACGCATTATTTTTCTCCAGCATTTTCATTTCCAGACGACTAGAAAAACATGATGCGGAGGGTGAGGCTTCACCTTGAGCATTGTTCACAGATTTGTGCTTCCATTCTAAGAAAAAAAACATACGCTGGTATTGAAATAGGTTCAGAGGATGTTGCAACGATGAGTCCACGAATGAAAGGATTCTCACAGAAGAAGGTTTAATACCACGGATCTGTACGCGCTGTTATTTAGAAGGATGGGGAGGGGGTCTCGGTGAAAATTTCGAATGTTGAAAGCCTAGTCAGAAAACATGTGAAAAGGATGTTTCCCGTGTTGGAGGATTCTTGGACAGGAGGGAACAGCCTCACGAAAGAGGGACGTGCATATAGAAAAGAGATGCTGAGAAATTTCTTTTGCCAGAGGGAGGTAAATTTGTGAATTTATTACGAAAGACTGCGCTGAAAGCCAGGTCGTTGGGGATATTTAATAAAGAACTTGATAAGCTCTTGATGGGCACGGAAAGAAATTTTACAGAGGGAAGTCCGGGCAGCGGAGTTGAGGAAGGGGGAAATAATCTGGCGTGACTGAAAGCGTAGCAGACTCATTGGATCAAATAGTCTAGTTCTGCTCCCATGTCTCATGGCCTTACGGAGAATTTCTCTCCCATCACAGATGCTGTTCGACCTGGTCATATGATCGTGTAGTTGTGCAGACTGACAAGTATTTTAACGCTGGTTAAAATCAGTACAGGGTACGATAACATGAATAGTAATTCCAACATGACGAAAATAATCCCGACACAAATTGGATTTAGTTTGACGCCGAGGGCGTTCTGTTCGAGTATTGGCATTAGCGATATGCAGGAGAACATCAAAATCGCGGCACCGCAGATATAAAAAAAAATAACTTTTACCTTTACAAATAACGCCAGCATCCTGACTGTGTGAATAGCCAGTGTCACCCCATGGCTCAGATTTACACTCCTGAAGAGCGGCCTCGCTCCCACCGCACTGAACATTCGTCGTGAAAACAGGTCCGGATCCTTCCCCATAGTTACCAGCAACGGCTTCATATGCAGCGCCGCAGCCCAGTTGCCGACACACTACATTTGCGTCCGACTTATCCCAAGAACGACCATTCACAGTCCCCCAGTTTCCTTTGTACTGAATCTCCAATCTCCCGTCGCATCGACTGCCGCCATTCACCAACCTCAACTTCACGCTTTCTGGAAAATAACAGAAAATAACGATCCACGGTAAACAGCGGTTTAAGCTGGAGGCCATTAGTGCTCGGCGCATCGCGTACGCTACCAAACGACACCTGAAAATTCAAAATTCTTCATGGAAAATGTTTGATCAAGCGGGAGGTCAGGATAGGTAAACCCTTTTTGAGCTGCTTAACGTGACAAAAAGACAAGAAACTAGTTGACGACTGAGAGCTAGAGGAAGCCTGTCGTCTCAGGAGAAGAATTGGGCAGCCGCCCAGAAGACAAGGTCATATGCATTCTTCGGAGAGCGGCAGATCTGCCATTCTGTCATTGTCCTACTGCAAACAGTCCTCATTCATTGGGATATCGAAACCAAAATTTGTTGGAAAGAGTCGAACTGAGACTTCGCGTGTCGTCAGCATCAGCAGTAAGAGGATGAATTTAACAATGAAAGCTTACTTAAGCTTGTGGAAAACTAAGATCAGGGAATGTACTTTCTCTGCTATCCGCCCTACCTGAAGATGACTGATTATCGTTCCAAGTAGAAATAAAATCCTATTTCCTTACCGGAAAGATACCGGCATGGGCAGAAGAATGGCTGACAGGCGGGAGGCAGCGTCTTGGAATAAAAGGTGCCTTTTCTTTTGGCTGCCAGTGACCATTGGTGATCCTCGTCGGTCAGTATCGGGGCCACTACCTTTCACATTGTTTGGCAAAGAATTAGATAATAGAAATTATGACTTTGCGGCAAAGTCTGCCGATGATACGAAAATTGTATGAGGAGCAGTTAGTGCCGAGAAAGCAATGCGATTGCAAAAGAACGCAGACAAATTGGAAAATCGGGCAAAAAAAAAAATGGCTGATGAGACATTATGTTGGGAATTGTATGAAAATGCATTTTGGTAAAATGAACAATGGTGCAAATTATTATATAAATGGTGAGATAACTCAAAACTCAGTGTTTTTCTCAAGACTCGTGCAAGATTCCCAGAAGGTTAATTTACAGATCCAGTCTGCGGTATAGAATGCAAATAGGCCTTTATTTCACGGGGATTAGAATAAAAAAAAAAAATGAGATAATACTGAGTTTTTACAACACACTAATCATGCCGCACTCGGTGTATTGTCAACAGCTTGGGCCGCATATCTCAGAAAATACGTATTGTCATTAGGGAGTGTTCAGATGAGGTTCACGAGAGTGATTCCCCACGAATGATGGGGTTAACATATGAGGGGCGTTTGGTAGGCTTCTGTCTGTACTGACTGGAATTGAGAGGAATGCAGAGGGGCAGAAACTCTTTGACTCCTACCGAATGTTGAATGGACTAAGGTGGACGAGGAGTGGTTGGTTGCTGGAGTGGGCTTTTCCAGAACTAGAGCGCACAGCCTCAAAATTGAGGGGTGACGTTTTAAAAGAGAGGTAAGGGGGATCTTTTTAGTCAGACAGTAGTAGATCTCTGCAATGTTCTGCCACAGACTTCGGCAGTGGCCGATCATGAGTATATCTGAAACGGAAACCGATAGTTTCCAGATTGGTCAGGGCATCAAAGGTTATAGCGAGAAGGTAGGTGTATGGGGTCGAGTGTGATCTAGAATCAGATATGATGGAACGGCAGAGCAGGCTCGATGGGTTAAATGAACTAATTCTGCTCTTAAGTCTAATGGTGCAGTCACCTATCAGCTGGAGTTTCAATAGCAATTAGTTGTAATTGCCCAGCCCCCCGCTCAGTGAGAAGTTAGCAAAGTTACCTGACGGTTCTGGCTGACAATCCCCGAAGCGACCTGAAATGAGAAATGCAGAATTAGATTTGTTTGTGAAGTACTGGGATTAGGTTGTGTGGTCATATGATGTTAGGCGGGATATTCAACAGAAGAGAAATAAAGTCAAAAACGCAAGACGGATTAAGCTGTATCTGCGGACGAGAGCTATTTGTATTTCTTGTTTTGTTTATTTTCATAGGTATTGCGCATTCTGCCTAAATGTTAAGTGAATTTCCTATTTCTTTGGTGTCCCTGATTCCCTGGATGTTTCCATTTCATACGGCAGTCAAGTATTAAACATTTTATCCAGATACTTGAAAGGAGATTTAAAAAAAAACGTCGCATTTTCCATTAGAATCTAAATCATCATTTAAAACAAGACAGGGAATAGAATATAAATTTCAACATGTCACCAGCTGTGATTCGTTGCATCCATGCACTGGAACACAGGAATGTGGACTGCAAAACAAAATGTTTAGTTGCATTTCTCCTGACGCGCAATAAAAGGGAAAGTTAAATGTAAAATTTGATATATAATGTAATATAAGAACATAGATAACGAATCTCATTCCATCACTGTATGGTGGATTAAAACTAAAAATCTTCGAATGATTGAAGAATAAAACCAAAATTATTAGCACATATTCACAGTATTGCAGAGTGATTTCAAAGATGTAAAACGTTTCCAAAATCTAAGTCTAAGTGCATTTTTCAAATTCCTTCACTTGAATATGCCACATGGTGCCAGACAGAGCTGTAACTAATAAATAACAGCAAGAAAGTTGTGCACAAGCCTTCAGCCAGGAGCAACTGCAGCTTTGGGAGCTACGCACATCCACTAAGATATTCATTCCGGACGCCGATGCGTAGATTCCTAACATCCACTTATCTCCAGTTCTAGTCAATCCCAATTTATAATCTGTTTGAAATATTATTTGACAACAGCAGCTGGTTTGCGGAGGGATAATCTCTGAGTCTCACCTCCCTTAGTGTAGGTGCAATTTCAGAGTGAACCGTTTCACAAAGACCTCAATAGGAGGTTCAAACGTGTAAGTCCATGTAATTAATGGAAGCAGTTCTCTAACGTCAGCGATTCAAACGAGAACTTGCTTAAACAATGGAATAATAAAAGCATTTTCAATGAAACTGCAAAGTAAACAGTTAGTGTTCTACTTTCATCGTCATGAGTTGCGAACAAATCTGCCTGATTCCTAATCAATTCAGCCACTATACTCTAATCATACAAACAAATTAAGCTTTCCTTTACACGGGAAATTCGGAGGGGAAATATATGTTTCAATATTGTCTAATCCTAATGTTATTTCTGTGTTCTTCTTTCCAATAAGATTGTAATATTTAGCAAGATTGCTATAAACGCGCGCAAATGAACAGGTTACTGATAATTTCTGTTCTTTGCCCAATAATTTCCATATTCTTAATATACTCACTGGTCCAGATATGCATCATCGACAGTGCCACGACGTGTGCAGCATTATAGCGGTGGTCATTTAGAAAGGTTTCTCCAGAATGTTAAAGGAGCCGGTACTGCAGACAGCTAAGAATCTCTCCAAAACCTTCTCACGCTCCACTTGATCTGAACTTTTTTTGTTTTCCCCGAGTACTCAATATTTCTCTCTGAACTGTCAAATTCAGCATATTGAGTTGTGAACTGCAATTCACTGAAACGCACCAATGAGATAAACTTTGCCCTTTAATGGACATGATGGAGCCACCTTCTCTCATTGGCTGTGAGAAACCAATGAGCGGTTAGAAACTGGAAAGGCCATGAATCACCGACCCGATGTGTGCATCGAAACATATCCTATCTTGTAACTTTGTTTAAGATCTGGTGAGCTTTCTCTGAGACCAGATTACTCAACTTCCATTTTCCCAACATCATGCTGTTCGGCTCATTGATAATTTGCTCAGCGATCCTGTCCCGACTCACACTATCATTAGTAGCATGATAGTATCGCGCCTTGTTGAATGCTCCTTTAATTCATGGTCCTTGCTGATCAGCTTTCGGTGCGGAAATGCGGGTAGGGGTTTGCAATACAAAAATGCTTCATGCTGTCGTCAATTTGTCCATCTATGTCTCTGGATTTCAGGCAGAATATTTTATGTTATTTCCACGCAAAATCAGCAAAGAAATAACAAAAGAGTGCTGTATACCATTCTCTGATGATACATCGAATTATCTGAAACATATCTCTCCAGGAATTCATAAATCTCCAGGAATATTAGAACGCACTCCAGAACTTATCAGGCTTTTTCTCACGTCTTAAAATGATTGTGAGTCCCATGACATTGAGTTCTCAATTTCCCTCCTTTTCATCAAGATGCGTAATTTCCCGGTAGTTTATCTCACAGATATGGTCTCGCTCAATCAGTCACTCACCCGATTCAAGTTTCTCATATGCCCCAGTTCACTGACTTAGTCCAGAGGTCAGACAAGGTACGTTCGGTGAGATTGAAAGATAAAGATGGTAAAGGAAGGGGCCTTAAGTGACAGAAGAAGTTGTAGTTCTAGTCACTAAAGGGAGAAAAAGGAAAACATAGCTCATGAAATCGGACAAGGTATTTAGAGATATATAGAGAACTTTATCAAGGAAGAGAAACTCCAAAGGTTTCAGAACGATCTTAACAACTTGCTCAAGAAGAATCCTAACTACATATGTTGCAGTTTCAGAACAAGAGACAGACTATGGAGGAGGTATTACTGCTGAAGGAGCATGGAGCTAATTTGTGTCAGGAGTCAGAGGATGTCGGCAAAGTACTAAATCAGTTTTCTGCATTTAAATTCACGAAGGAGAAGGATACAAGGAAAGTGAGATCAGAGTGTGCTATTAGAATAAGCTGCTGAATTGTGAAGCAAAGAGGTCGATTTTATTAAATGCTTTGAAGGACATTAAGATGGATACATTCCAATGGTCTGATAGGACTTATCCTACCTAATGGAGATACAAGTGGGAAGAATGTTGTGGAATCGATGAAGATTTCTGTACTTACTGTCCATTCAGCCAAGCTACCAGTGGATTGGATCTCAATGTTGTTCCCATGACTACAAATGCGAACAGACAATTGAGTCCCCAATGAGTGTTATGAAATTAGTAGGGTAGATTGCCAAGGATAAGATTGATTACAGAAAAAAAAACAACAACATAGGGTAGGAGTGGCAATCAGCATGTTTGTTTTGTGTGGAAGATGTGATCGCAGGGAAAAAAAGTGAATTTAGGACTGTAGAAAGCGAGTTCAGTGATTTAATGTATTCGTCTTGGGTGACTTCGACATGCCGACTGGCGTTGCATCTGTTAATGCTTTCTATGGTGGGTTGAAGATGAAGATTTAGATACACAGGATGCCGAGCCACTTGGAAGTTTGGGTGTAGAACTCGACAGACTATGGAGGTTGCAGCGTGAAATTCTGGCTTGAAGACCGTGCCTAGTGGTGTTCTGTAAGGGGATGTGTTAGGCCGTTTGTTCCTTTGAAATAACATAAACATTGTGGTTAAATTTGTGGATGATACAAAATGGCGAATGTCTGAAAACTGAGAAAGATCTTCAAAACATTCAATAGAATATCATTAAAAGTGATGGCTGAAGGGATTTTAAATATGGTTCAACCGGGAAACATTTGAGGCAGTGTACCGAGGGAAGACACTAGTATCCCGAAACAGAAATGTGTTGCTTGTTAGAAAGATGAGAGACAGGGCAGCTTAACTTTAGGCTGAAAGGAGAGATGGTGGTGAGATGGATGAATTCCCATGACCTGATAGGATTTATCCTACCTTTAGGAGATGAACGTGGGCAGATTGCTGGGGAATAGACGAAGATTGCTGTATTTACTGTCCAGACAGCTAAGCTGCCAGTGAACTGGAGCACAATGTTTATCCCTTGACTAAGAAATCAAGGAGACAAATGAGACTCTGATCAATGATCTGAACTTTGTGGGTGGATTGTGAGGGCTAGGATTAATTACAGTCTGCAATACACATAGGATGGGAGTGGCAAACCGGTATGGTTTCTTTGTGGAAAAGGGCATCTCGGGTCGGCTGGTGGCGCAATGACATCGGCGCCGGACCCGGGAGCGGAGCTTCCCGGGTTAGGATGCAGTCGGCTCCGCTCCCGAGTACATGCAAGGTTGACCTCGTAAAATAAAGGGAAAATACTGCGAAGATGTCTGTGTGAGGAGTGGCGCGCCACACAGTCACAGTCGCTCGCTCTCTCTCGCTCTCTCCCCCCCCCACTCTCTCTCTCTCTATCTCTCTCTCTCTCCCTCTCTCTCCGCCTTGTACAAAGCCATGACAAGACCACCATCACGAACACCCATATTAAAAAGGTCAAGACCACAGCAGCTAAACTTTAGTCTGAAAGGAAGACACGTTTACAGTGAATGTGCAGGGGAAGCTGTTTAATTAACAAAGCGAGGTACGTCTAACAAGTTGCTAAAGCTACCGCTAGAAGCAGATACGATAGTTGCGTTCAGAAGACTTTCAGATGGGATCAGGAACATGATGCGGCTGGTTTGACTGTAAATATGCTGGTAGATATGGGGTGTGCAATTTTGTGCGGATTTTAGTACAGATACCATTGGCGCAAGAATCTGTTCCTACTGTCTACCAGTTTAGTTTCTATTTTCTCTGGCTAAGGCACTTGCTATTCTCGTTTTTTAACGTTTTTACTGTTTTCTATGCCCTCATCAGAGTGTGTTTTTAATGGGACATAATGACATGCATGTATCTCAAGTTTTTTTTTTGTATGTTTCCATGTTTCGTGATTTAAAGTGGTCTCCAGAGTATAGTGGGAAACTATTTACTGGAAGATGGCCGATCCTCCCCATGTCCTGGAATCATATTGGTAGCAGCAATCTCACTTGGGCGTTAGGTGCACAGGAAGTGTGGAGGAGCAGAGGGATCTGGGGGTACATGTCCGCAGATCCCTGACAGTTCCCTTGCAGGTAGATAGGGTAGTTCAGAAAGCTTATGGGGTGTTGGCTTTCATAAGTCGAGTGATAGAGTTTAAGAGACGCAGGGTAATAATGCAGTTCTATGAAACTCTGGTTAGGCCACACTTGGAATACTGTGTCCAGTTCTGATCGCCTCATTATAGAAAGGATCTGGAAGCATTGGAACAGGTACAGAGGAGATTTACCAGGATGCTGCCTGGTTTAGAGAGTATGAATTATGATCAGCGATTAAGGGAGCTACGGTCTTATTCTCTGGAGAAAATGAGGATGAGAGGAGACATGATAGAGGTATACAAGCTATTAAGAGGAATAGATAGAGTGGACAGCCAGCACCTCTTCCCCAGGGCACCGCTGCTCAATACAAGAGGAAATGGCTTTAAGATAAGGAGTGGGAAGTTCAAGGGGGATATTAGAGGAAGGTTATTTACTCAGAGAGTGGTTGGTGTGCGGAACGTACTGCCTGAGTCAGTGGTGGAGGCAGATACACTAGTGAACTTTAGGAGACTACTAGACAGGCATATGGAGGAATTTATATTGGAGGTGGGGTTTAAGGGTCGGCACAACATTGTGGACCGAAGGACCTGTGCTGTGCTGTACTGTACTGTTCTATGTTCTAATACAGCAAAATAAATAAATACATACATACCTAAATACATAAATAAATACAAAATCAAAGCTCAGATGAGCAACTAAACGCTATTGCAAGGCAAAGGAGAACAAGTCACATGTGAAAAGCTGGATACATTCAACAGTCCCGACGAAACTTGTAGTCTATGAACCAATCTTGCATTTATCTGTCGAATTTCTGTTTCTAGAAATAAATTGCGATCAACTTGAAAATTTCTGAGTCAGTCAGTACATTTTTATGAAGAATATGCGAAATGAAAATGGAAATGCGAAGGAACATTGTGGAATTTGGAAAAGACAGACATATCTGAAATCGCAGAATGAATATCACCATCTTTTATGTGAAAGATTGGGCTGTGGCTTAGCACAGTGAACTCATTGCTGAGTTGCATAAGGATCCAATGCACCAAGTGAAAAGATAAAACAGTACAGAATACTAAAGAATGGCAGTGAAGAGTGGAGACGAGAGACAGAACAGATTTTTTTTGTTACAAACTTTAGCATTCTATTTTTAGAAACTGAAACTGCCGGGAATTCCGAGAAAATTGGAAGTAGTTTGTGCAGAATGGAAGATGAATGTCCAGCTGGATTGGACGCTGACTCAAGCTGTGTTTTCCCTATGCCAAAGTTCCGTTGATAATGAGTTTATCATATTTACTCCTCGATTGGATGCAGTGCATCGATGGACAATGAAGCCTATTGACATACCGGTATACACGATGCTACTGTATCATAAAATAACCCTGAGAATTAAGGACACACAACATATGACAATGGCCTCGTCTTCGACTCATTTCGAAAACTGAATTTCCATAACATGTATTATCTATCTGGAATAGGTCACCACTGATTCCAATGAATATTGTTTTGCTACTCCAAACCCAGATCACCAAATGCATTCTCCCCAATTTCAAAACATTCTTGGTGTTATATCCTTAACCAGACTCTTGGTATTTCTCGCACCTGTCAATCCTGAGTACAGCTTTGAGACGGCAACAAGTTATACAAAAATTCAAATAACGCAGCAGCTGTTTATGTCTTCAGTCATATCTTTAAGGTTAATCTCATTGATCTGTTAATTTACATTCACAATTTGAAAAATTCTGCTGCATTTGTCCATGCAGTTTGAGCTAATAGTTTATTGGTAGATCCTGCACTCGAGTTACTTTCTGTTCTAGCTGTTAGCAAGGATTGCATTGATTTCAAAATGTGCCAATGTAATCAATTTCTCCTCTCCCTCCCCCTAACACTGTTGACACAAAGAACTGCTTCAGAGTAAGAACATATGTGTTCTCTATTCGTGGCATCTTGCCACGACTTTAAGGTAATGTAGCCACTCCTATTTTAATAATAGCATTTCAATATGTGTCATGAATCTTCATGTCCCTAGGAACGTCCAGAAAGAATATTTGCACAGTAATAATTGAATATAGCGCCTAATATTCATTCATTCTCTGTATATATAATCTTGTCACATTCTGCAGCAATATTTCCAATAAGTGCTTTTCTGTTGAGCTCACAGGAAACACCTGTTGTTGCACATATCTTGAATACATCTTCTCCTCTGAAACACTGATATGCGGTTTCTATATTTATTTTGTAATTACATTCTGACTCAAATGTTTATGGGCCTAATTTTTGTTCCAGACTCTCCATCACTGTGCGAATGTTTAGCTTGAGTTCTGAATAGTTATTGAGCAGAACTTACTGATCTGGCCGCGGAGCTACATAGCAAGGACAGACAATTCAATTCTGAAATGATACGAATCTTGGTTATACAAGTCATTGGCAGTCATATTGTTTCAAGAGTTAAATTATATTGCCAGTGTCTAAAGGCCTGCAACATTGTTCTATTGGTGCAACTGGGCAATGCTAATTCAGGTAATCATATAATTATTGAATGAAAACCAAAAGTTACTCAGGAGAATTTTGAAACAAATATACTGTTGATGAAACACACCTCACTACAGAAAAGCATCTTGGCGATTGTGGAGATGACTTAAAGCGGACTGAAAATCTTGAGCATATAGATATTAAGGATATTAAGAAAGAGGATATGCTGGAAAAGTTGGAAATCATCCATAGAAACTACAGCACAGAAACAGGCCTTTTGGCCCTTCTTGTCTGTGCCGAACCATTTTCTGCCTAGTCCCACTGACCTGCACACGGACCATATCCCTCCATACACCTCCCATCCATGTATCTGTCCAATTTATTCTTAAATGTTAAAAAAGAACCCGCATTTACCACCTCGTCTGGCAGCTCATTCCATACTCCCACCACTCTCTGTGTGAAGATGCCCCCCCAATGTTCCCTTTAAACTTCCCCCCCTCACCCTTAACCCATGTCCTCTGTTTTTTTCGCCCCTTGCCTCAGTGGAAAAAGCCTGCTTGCATTTACTCTATCTATACCCATCAATTTTATATACCTCTATCAAATCTCCCCTCATTCTTCTACGCTTCAAGGAATAAAGTCCTAACCTATTCAACCTTTCTCTGTAACCGAGTTTCTCAAGTCTCGGCAACGTCCTTGTAAACCTTCTCTGCACTCTTTCAACCTTATTCATATCCTTCCTGTAATTTGGTGACCAAAACTGAACACAATACTCCAGATTCGGCCTCACCAATGCCTTATACAACCGCATCATAACATTCCAGCTCTTATACTCAATACTTCGATTAATAAAGGCCAATGTACCAAAAGCTCTCTTTACGACCCTATCTACCTGTGACGACACTTTTAGGGAATTTTGTACCTGTATTCCCAGATCCCTCTGTCCCACTGCACTCCTCAGTGCCTTACCATTAACCCTGTATGTTCTACTTTGGTTTGTCCTTCCAACGTGCAATACCTCACACTTGTCAGTATTAAACTCCATCTGCCATTTCTCAGCCCATTTTTCCAGCTGGTCCAAGTCCCTCTGCAGGCTCTGAAAACCTTCCTCACTGTCTACTACACCTCCAATCTTTGTATCATCAGCAAACTTGCTGATCCAATTTACCACATTATCATCCAGATCATTGATATAGATGACAAATAACAATGGATCCAGTACTGATCCCTGTGGCACACCACTAGTCACAGGCCTCCACTCAGAGAAGCAATTCTCTGCTACCACTCTCTGGCTTCTTCCATCGAGCCAATGTCTAATCCAATTTACCACCTCTCCATGTATACCTAGCGACTGAATTTTCCTAACTAACCTCCCATGCGGGACCTTGTCAAAGGCCGTACTGAAGTTCATGCAGAGAATATCCACTGCCTTCCCTTCATCCACTTTCCTGGTAACCTCCTCGAAAAACTCCAACAGATTGGTCAAACATGACCTACCACGCAAAAAGCCATGTTGACTCTCCCTAATAAGCCCCTGTCTATCCAAATGCTTGTAGATTCTGTCTCTTAGTACTCCTTCCAATAACTTACCTACTACTGACGTTAAACTCACTGGCCTATAATTTCCCGGTTTACTTTTTGATCCTTTTTTAAACAACGGAACAACATCAGCCACTCTCCAAACCTCCGGCACTTCACCCGTAGATAGCGACATTTTAAATATTTCTGCCAGGGCCCCCTCAATTTCAACACTAGTCTCCTTCAAGGTCCGAGGGAACACTCTGTCAGGTCCCGGGGATTTATCCACTTTAAATTTCCTCAAGACAGCAAGCACCTCCTCCTTTTCAATGTGTATAGTTTTCATGGTCTCACTATTTGATTCCCTCAATTCCATGGATTTCATGCCAGCTTTCTTAGTAAATACAGACGCAAAAAAAAACTATTTAAGATCTCCTCCATTTCCTTTGGTTCCGCACAAAGCCGACCACTCTGATCTTCAAGAGGACCAATTTTATCCCTTACAATCCTTTTGCTCTTAATATACTTGTAAAGGCTCTTTGGATTATCCTTCACTTTGACTGCCAAGGCAACCTCATGTCTTCTTTTAGCCCTCCTGATTTCTTTCTTAAGTATTTTCTTGCACTTCTTATACACCTCAAGCACCTGATTTACCCCCTGTTTCCTATACATTTCATACAACTCCCTCTTCTTCTCTACCAGAGTTGCAATATCTCTTGAGAACCATGATTCCTTATTCCTATTCAATTTGCCTTTAATCCTGACAGGAACATACAAACTCTGCGCTCTCAAAATTTCCCCTTTGAAGGCTTCCCACCTACCAATCTCATCTTTGCCAGAGAACAACCTGTCCCAATCCACGCTTTTTAGATCCTTTCTCATTTCTTCAAATTTGGCCTTCTTCCAGTTCAGAACCTCAACCCTAGGACCAGATCTATCCTTGTCCATGATCAAATTGAAACTAATGGTGTTATGATCACTGGAACCAAAGTGCTTCCCTACACAGACTTCCATCACTTGCCCTAATTCGTTACCTAACAGGAGATCCAATATTGCATCCCCACTAGTTGGTCCCTCTATATATTGATTTAGAAAACTTTCCTGAACACATTTTACAAACTCTAAACCATCTAGACCCCTAACAGTATGGTAGTCCCAATCAATGTATGGAAAATTAAAATCCCCTACCACCACAACTTTATGTTTCCTGCAGTTGCCTGCTATCTCTCTGCAGATTTGTTCTTCCAAGTCTCGTTGACTATTGGGTGGTCTGTAATACAATCCCACTAATGTGGCCATACCTTTCCTGTTTCTCAGCTCCACCCATAAGGGCTCAGCAGACAAGCCCTCTAATCTGTCCTGCCTGACCACTGCTGTAATATTTTCCCTAACAAGCAATGCTACTCACCCACCTTTCATTCCTCTGCCTCGATCACATCTGAAACATCGGAACCCTGGAATATTAAACTGCCAGTCCTGCCCCTCTTGTAGCCAAGTTTCACTAATTGCTACAACATCATAATTCCACGTGTCAATCCACGCCCTCAACTCATCCGCCTTCCCTGCAATACTCCTAGCATTGAAATATATACACCTCAGAAGATTTTTACCACCACTCACAACCTTTCTATCAGCGGATTTGCTTAAACCTTCATTTATTTTCACCCCAGCCACACTGTCAGCTCTGGCACTCTGGTTCCCATCCCCCTGCAAATCTAGTTTAAAGCCTCCCCAATAGCACTAACAAACCTCCCTGAAAGGATATTAGTCCCCCTGTGGTTCAAGTGTAACCCGTCTCTCTTGTGCAGGTCCCACCTGCCCCAGAAGAGGTCCCAATGATCCTGAAATCTGAAACCCTGCCCCCTACACCAGTTCCTCTGCCACTTGTTCCTCCTCCAGAGCATCCTATTTCTACCCTCACTGGCACCTAGCACAGGTAGCAATCCTGAGATTACCACCCTCGAGATCCTGCTTTTCAACTTCCTACCAAGCTCTCTATACTCACTGTCCAGGACCTCTTCACTCTTCCTTGTTATGTCATTGGTACCGATGTGCACCACAACATCTGGCTGGTCACCCTCCCACTTCAGAGTGTCATGCAAGCGATCAGAGACATCCTTGACCCTGGCACCCGGGAGGCATCAAACCATCCGGGAGTCTCTGTCACGACCACAGAACCTCCTATCTGCACCTCTAACTATCGAATCCCCTATCACTACCGCTCTCCTCTTTTTCCACCCTCCCTTCTGCACTGCAGAGCCAGACTCAGTGCCAGAGATCCGGCTACTGCAGCTAGTCCCAGGTAAGTCATCCCCCCCCCACCCCCCAAACAGTATCCTTGTTTACTTGTTGTTCAGGGGAATGGCCACAAGGGAACCCTGCTCTGTCTGCCCTTTCCTCTTCCCTCGCCTGACAGTGACCCAATTTCCTGTCCTCTGCTCCTTTGGCGTAACTACCTCCCTGTAGCTACGATCTATAATCTTCTCACTCTCCTGAATGATCCGCAGGTCCTCCAGCTCCTGCTCCAGTTCCCTAACGCGGTTTGACAGGAGCTGCAGGTGGATGCACTTCTTGCAGGTGTCATTGTCAGGGACACCGGAGGGCTCCCTGACTTCCCACATCCTGCAAGAGGAGCATTCCAACATCCTGCCTGGCATTCTCTCTACTCTAAACAATCTGAACAAAAAACTTACCAGAACCTACCCTGGCCTCTGCCTGTTCTCGCCGAAGCCTGTTGAGCCAAAGCCATCACACTCTGACTCAGTCCACTCCGACGATGGCCGCTGTATATGGTGGTCTGCTTTTAAACTCTGGCGCGCTACGTCACGCGCCTGCGCAGTGCAGACCCTTCTCCCCGAGCAGTGTTTAAAAAAAAAACGGCTTTTTCGACCCGAAATTCTTCCGCTCACTTCTCTTGCTACTTGCTTCGACTGAAACAAGAACCGTTGGATAAGTCACCGGGACGGACGAGATGGAGGGTTGGAGGGTTGCGAATGTTGTTCCCTTATTCAAGAAAGGGAGTAGAGATAGCCCAGGAAAGCATAGATTTTTAATGCTTAAGTATTCACCACATTAAAGTCCGTATTTAGTAGATGCACCTTTGGCAGCAATTGCAGCCTCCATTCTCTGTGGATACAGTAGATCTCTAACGGCTTTGCACATATGGACACTGCAATTTCCCACATTCCTCTTTTGAAGAACCACTGAGGCTCTGTCATACTGCATGGGGCTCGTGAGCGAACATCCCTTTGCAAGTCCATCCAGAAATTTTCAATTGGACTGAGGTGTGGGCTCAGACTTGGCCACTGTAAGACATTAATTCTGTTATTTTAAGCCATTCCTGTATAGCTTTGGCTTTATTCTTGGGGTCATTGTCTAGCTGGAAGACATATCTTCTCCCAAGTTGCATTTCTTTTGCAGACTTTGTCAGGTTTTCCTGCAAGATTTCCCTCTATTACTGTACAATCATTTTACCCTCTACATTCACCAGCTCTCCAGCGCCGACTGCAGTGAAGCATCCGAACGGCACGATGCGGGCAACATATAACCTTTAGTCTGTGGGCAAAAAAAAACTCATTTTTATTTTTATCAGACCATAGAACTTTATTCCCGCTAACATCAGAGTCTCCCACGTGCCTTTTGACACACTCCAGGGGAGATTTCATGTTAGTTTTTTGTTCAAAAATGGTTTTCTCTTTGCCACTGATGCGACTGGTGAAACACTCGGACAACAGCTGTTGTATGCACAGTCGCTACCATCTCAGACACTGGAGCTTGTAACTCCTCCAGTGTTGTCAAAGATCTCTTGGTGGTCCCCCTCACTAGTTCCCGACTTGCACGCTCACGCAGATATTCAGGACAGCCCCGGCTGTAGCCAGATTTACAACTGTGTCATGCTCTGTCCATCTCTTGATGATTTACTTAACTGTACTCAAAGGGATATACAGTGATTTGGAAATTACCCTAAATCCATCTCCTGACTGTTGCTTTTCAGTAAAGTTTTTTGCGGAGTTGCATGAAGTGCTCTTTTGTCTTCATGGTGTACCTTTATTCCCCCCAGGATACTGACTCACCAGTGGTTGGACCTTCCAGATCCGGTTGTATTTTTACTACATTCAACTAAAAAAAAACCTTGACTGCAGACGGTGATTTCCGTTTAACTGATTATGTGCCTTATGAAACCGATTGGCTGCACCAGTGATAACTCAGTGTGTTATATTAAAGGGGGTAAGTGTATACTTAGGTAACCAGTTATCTTGTATTTCACATCTGTAATGGACTTTGATCACATTGTAGCGATCTGTTTTAACTTTGACTCGAAAGTGACTTCGCTTTTTCTTTTGATCGGTGTAAAAACACAAATCAATCCTCGCACACTGTTCAGGTTTTATACTTTCCCAGTATGGTAAGGGTCAGTCTGTTCCAGGAGCCACACTGTGAGCGGCTGGGGAAGGGGAGCTGGCTGAGACTGGTAAGTTGGAGTGTGGACTTCCCCGAGGAGCGGGGCGACTAGTTCTCTCTCTGACGTTCCTGAAATCGATAATCTAATTGAATGGCTAAAGAGATCAGAGAGTCCAGACAATCTGTCGTCCCTCGCGGCCAGCTCATCCTTTATCCTGTCCGAGAGACCCTGTCGAATCCCCCCCCCCCCCCCGTAGGGCCTCGTCATTCCACCCGGAGTCTGCGGCTAAGGTCCAGAACTCAATGGTCGTCATTCCACCCGCAGTCTGCGGCTAAGGTCCGGAACTCAATGGTCGTCATTCCACCCGGAGTCTGCGGCTAAGGTCCGGAACTCAATGGTCGTCATTCCACCCGGAGTCTGCGGCTAAGGTCCGGAACTCAATGGAATACCTGGCCACACTTCGGGAAGCTTGACGAAGAGTAAGCAACCGTTTCACGGCGTCCTTACCGCGAATGGATTGTTCGAAGACTTTCCTAGTTTCAGCCACAAAGGAGGAGTAGGAGGAACAAACCTCTGGCCGGTTATCCCATATCGCGGTTGCCCAAGCCAAGGCACCCCCTCGTAGCAGCCCCATGATGTCGCAATCTTTGATTTATCGGAAGTGTAAGTACGTATCTGCAGCTCAAAGACGAGGGAGCATTGTAACAGGAAGGCCCGGCACCTACCTAGGTCCCCGGCATAGGGTTCAGGCTCGGGTACATACGGCTCTCGAGGGGATGGTGTTGCTGATTCCCGGGGCGAGGCCATTCCGAGCGGTGCGGTTTGGGCATCTTGGGTTCTAGGTGGGGGTGGAGAAAAGGAAGTGGAAACTCGGTCCACTTGTTCACTGACCTCCTGCTCATTCGTGGATAGTGTCCAAAGGTTTTCCGTGATCTCCCGAAGTAGTTGGTCGTGGACGCCCAATAGGTAGCCCTGGCTGGCCAGGGCCTGTTGTACGGGATCCGTGTCCTCTGGGCTCATCGTGGCCAGTTCGCTCTGTTGCAAGGACGTGGCGGTGGTAACGAACCCAAGTGCCGAACACGGGCGCGGAGGCCCGGGGGGGGGTGGGGGGGTGGAAGAGAGAGGAGTTACGGTCGTAGCGAACGTGGAATTGGTGTCCGAGTCAGTCTTTAACAGGAGTCCTGGTTTTAGTAGCGAATTCAGGAACGATGCCAGACTTAGAACTCAGTCCTAAGAAGCATGGAACGAGGTTACTCATGCACGAGTCGACCAACGAACTGGCAGCTCCTTGCTGTGATCACAGGGCCTTTATCCTGCGGTTTCTGATCGGAAACAGGTGTGTGTAGTTAGCGGAACCTGGGAATGATTGGAAATTAAATGAGGTGATTAAGGCCTATTCCTGTGGTAAATAGCAAGGTGGGGAATTGCCAGAAGGGACCATCACAGTAACCACCCCCACCCTACCGCTTCAAAGGGAGCCTCCAGGCGATCCTCCAGGACTTGACTAGAGTAGGAACGTGACAGGATACAACAGGGAGCAGGGACAAGAACGCAGACTTGGGCTAGGGAAAGTGGAGCCAGGACTAGAAACCATGGGCTAGGAGACAAGGCGTCGACTCCGAGCCCAAGACTGGACAAGGACCCAGAACCAGGGTCTTGCCTTGGGCTCGGACCCCAGAACCAGGCAAGGACATGACATGGCTTCAGGACAGGACGTGGCTGGGGTCTAGAGGCCTGAGCTTGGCTGCACGATGGAGTCTTGCGTCTTGAGCTTGGAGGCTGCGGGATCCTCGAGGCTCGGGTTCTACGAGCGAGGCTGCGGGATCCTCGAGGCTCGGGTTCTACGAGCGAGGCTGCGGGATCCTCGAGGCTCGGGTTCTACGAGCGAGGCTGCGGGATCCTCGAGGCTCGGGTTCTACGAGCGAGGCTGCGGGATCCTCGAGGCTCGGGTTCTACGAGCGAGGCTGCGGGATCCTCGAGGCTCGGGTTCTACGAGCGAGGCTGCGGGATCCTCGAGGCTCGGGTTCTACGAGCGAGGCTGCGGGATCCTCGAGGCTCGGGTTCTACGAGCGAGGCTGCGGGATCCTCGAGGCTCGGGTTCTACGAGCGAGGCTGCGGGATCCTCGAGGCTCGGGTTCTACGAGCGAGGCTGCGGGATCCTCGAGGCTCGGGTTCTACGAGCGAGGCTGCGGGATCCTCGAGGCTCGGGTTCTACGAGCGAGGCTGCGGGATCCTCGAGGCTCGGGTTCTACGAGCGAGGCTGCGGGACTAGGAACTGAACATCAACATAGAATTGGGACTTCTTCTTCGAAAAGCCGGGACTCATCGTAAACACGACACCAACATGAGACAGGACAGTACATAGACATAGAGCCGGGACTTATATAAGGCAAGCCGGGATTCAACCTCTCCACAACAAGATGGGACATTTCACCTGTTGGGTAACTGCAGAACGGCCGGACTTAGCCAGCAGAGGGCAAGACAAGACATGCCCCCTCCCCCCGCAGGGCAACGGCAAACAGCCTAACTTACTCCACGGAGGCGAGGACAAGAAGAGACAAACACCAAAGAACGACAGACAGTTCCATCTCTGCTTTGGGGTTGCTCCGAGTAGCAGTTATGCCAGCAACCTCCGCTGGCTATGGAAACAGCCGGATCCCTACCTAGCTCGGAGTGGCTGACGGCCACACAACTGGCCCAGGAAACAGCCGAATCCATACCGCAAAGATTACTCCAATGAGTGGCAACAAGGCTCCATGAAGCAGTGGTCCTCCAACCAGGCCTGGAGATCACAAATGGTTTCACTGGCCTTCCATCAGTAGGTTGCTCTAGGGGATCTGACAAGACAAACCAGCAGCCCACACTCAACCCCAAGGCTATTTATATTCCAAGCCCAAAGCTGGGAATCAGGTGCGTATAATTAACTCAACCAAACGAGAGACAGCTGGAAGACCCGGAATCCTGCGTCCATGGACCGGACCATGAACCGGAATGCGGACTTCACGGACCGGACAATGACATGGGAGGTGCATGAGGCAGAGAGTGAGTGGTGGGGACGGTGGGACGGGGTCGTATTGGAGGCAGGTGTGATGGAGTCACGGTTGTGTGAAGACGGAGACTGGAACGGGAGTAGTGAGTGAGCGGGTAGCACTTGGGAGGAAGTGGGTGACGGAAGCGAGAGGGACGTATTGGAGGGAGGTAAATGATGGAACACGGGAGGATAATAGTTGAGGTGGGGAAGAGGGAGAAGCGGATGGGCGTAGTGTAGTGAGTGGGTGATGGTGGAGCGGAGGAATCTACATGAGAGATAGGGTGACGTGGACTCAGAGGGGCGTGGGCAAGGGAGAGGGTTAAGGAGATGGGGAGGGACGCAGTAAGGAGAGGGGACGATCGTGCATACTAGCGGATGGGAGGTTGCGGAGATGTGTCTGAGGCCGAGAGGGGTATATTGAATGGATCGGGTGAGGGAGTGGGTGCCAGATATTGAGATGATTGAGACTGACTATGATGGACGCAGGGAGGGGAGGGCATAGTGTGTGGAAGGTTTGACAGTGACATGGTGGGGCATCGGGTATGAAGTATGTATTGGTGACGGGGAGGTCGTGGTAGAAGGGGAGGTTAATGGAGTCGGAGGGGTGGTGTTGATGGAGACGGGTCGTGAGAGATGGGCCACAGCGTAATGGAAGGACTGGGTGAAGGGCACCATGAGATACGTTGGTGTGGAAGGAGTTGGCAGAGTCTTGTAGGAGTGTAGGGGAGGGAGGAGTTGACGGAGATGCTGAGGGGCTTACGGGACCGAGAGTTTATGGGAGAGTGGGAAGGGGGGGGGGTTGACGCTGACGGGAAGGGTCGTGAGTGGGGAGACAGTTAAGAAGACAGAGAGCGAGGGAAGTGACGAAGATGGAGTCAGTAATAGAGGAGAGAGGGAAGGATCGCAGTGGAGTGAGAATGACAAAGACCTGGAGGGACTTTGGAGACAGAGGAAGCGGCAGAGACGACAAAAAGGTGGAGGGGAGTGAATGGAACCGGAAACTGGAATGACATCGCGGAGGGATACGATGACGGCGGCGAGAAGTGCGGTTGTGGGGGGGAGAGGGGTGTGACTGACACCCAGGCGTATTGAGGAGTTTGGAAGTTTGAAGAGTACGAGACAGGGGGCATTGTGGAGGGAGATGTTGACTGCGACAGTTAGATGAGTGGGCGAGGGAGCCATTGAAGAAGACGTTCAGTGCCGTTGGGAAGGGACGGAGTGACGGAGACGGAGAGGGGTGCAAGAGTGGTTGTGGATGATGGAGATGGGAGGAGTGTCAGAGAGGAAGGCGGTACGGTGAAGGGGACGGTCGTAGGGGAATGAGTGATTGAGGGTAACGGGCAGGGGTGCATGCGAATGAGTGTGTGACGAAACAGAGAGGAGCGTACAGTGGATGGCCGACATAGACGTGGAGGGATAGAGTGACTGAAATTGGGAGAGGCTGAGTGGATGGAAGAGGTGAAGGATGAGGATGGAAGAGAAGCGTAAGGGAGGGAGGAGATGACAGAAACGGGTGGAACGTATGACGGAGACGAGGAGGGACAAAGAGGAGAGAAGTGGTGAGGGAGACGGGGAGAAGGTAGGGGAGGCAGAGTATGATGGACTGAGAGGGCGTAATGTGGTGGGAGGTGATGGTGACATGCTCAGGCGTAGGAGAGGGAAGGGGTGTCTGAGACAAGGCGGGGCATAGGAGAGGGAAGGGTGTCGTTGACGGTGAGGAAGAGCGTAACGAGATGGTGTGCAGCGTTGAGGAGGGAGAGGTTCCACAGACATGACAGGGACGTAGGAGAGGGACAGTGTGGCTTAGACATGGAGGAACCAAGTGAACGGAAGGCGTGACGGAGACGGGAGTGTCAACGGGTAAGGAGGAGAACAGCGAAAGTTTTATTGAAGGAACGAGTGTCGTAGACGTGGTGGGAGATGGGGACTATGGAATGTTTGAGAAAATGTGTTGCAGGGCAGGGAGGGATTGATAGAGACGGGTCGGTTCGGAGGTGACGGAGGGAATGACGGAGACAAGGAGGGTTATTGGAGAGGGAGGGGATAACTGAGACTGGTAAAGATTTTGGGGAGGCGAGGAGTGATATAGGGGAGGGAGAGGGTGAAGTGGATTGACAGTGGTGTGGGGGAGGGAGGGAGTTAGGGTGACGGGGGTGTTCGTAGGAGAGTGAAGAGTTTCTGGTGACTGGGAAAATCTTAAGGGGAGCGAGGAGAGACGGAGGTGAGGTGTGTATGGAAGCGAGGGTGCCATGGAGACTGGGAAAGTTGTAGAAGAGGGAGGAAGTGGCAGAGGAGGGGTGGCGTAGTGGAGGAAGGGGTAATGGGTGCCCTTCTCCCCACTGCCACTTTCTCTGAATACAGTTCTGCAGTGTTAAGATGGAAATCACCACAACCCGCTCTGAGAAGAGCTGAGATATTTTGTTTATTAATTAGTTGAATAATTGACGTGAGCGGATATTTCACAGCGCTGATGAATCTTTCTCTGAACTTGGACTGAGTTACCCCATAAATTAAAGTGTTTGTGCAGAGGTGTGTTGAAAAATGTGTTCTGAATCGTTGTAATTATTCTGATCCAATCCGGCCATGGTGTTATAAAGGAATTGGGCAACACTCACCGACCACAGGATGACGAAGCTTCCGGAGATGGTGAGAAGTAAGATCACAGACCTCCTCCTGCTCCCCATCTCCGGGTCACTGCGGTTCTCCGCCTTGCTCTGACCCCTCAGCCCCTCACGGACGCGACTAGTCACTAAAATGTGTCTAACTGTCAGAGCGTTGAACAGGAGTATTAGCACGAACCGGAGTAATGGCGTTAGGACGGGAGAAAGCCGGTTATATCCCACCCACCCGGGATCCGTATAGTAGCCCGGTATTTCAATACAGTCCCAGGGTGTATTGTCAATCACTTTCACAGGACGATATATAAAGACGAAGGGCATATTGTTAAATCAGAGCAGAACGCCGGTTGTTGTCAGAACCACAGCCGCAGTTTTCCCGGTGCAATATTTTATTTTCCACTTCTGGCAACAAATGGCGACAAACCGATCAAACGTAAAAGTGACGGTGAACCAGACCGAAAAGTCTGTGACTGCCTCTCTCAGGGCAGAGATCACACTGCACACGGGGGTGATGTCCAGGAAACTCCCGGGGAAGTAATAATAACCGACCCGCCACAATATCACCGCAAACACGATGGTCAGTAGATCCGCCGCTGCCGTGGCCACCAGGTAGCGAGTGGTGCGGGTGGAGAGGCCGCACTTTGCCCGGGACAGGATCACCATCGCCATTAAATTCACTGGGAAACAACAGAGAGAGCGAGTGAGTTACTGTCTGTCCGCTCCGTGGGTCCCGGGACAGGGAGATGCTGGAAATGGAGAGCAGCTCATTCCCGGAGGTTTAAAACGCGGAAGGCGGGGATCGCCGGCGCCTCAAAGGTGCCGATGCCGGGAGAAACGTTCCGGTCCGGGGCGCTGACTGCACGGAGAGCAGGGTTCGGGAAGGAGGCCGGGAACGCTTTGGAAAATCAGTGTAAATCTCTGTCCATCAGGTTTCTGACTGATATGCGAAGCCGAGAAAGCCTCGGCAACTTTCTCAGTGACAATGATTCCCGCGATCCGGTCACTTCTGTTCACACTGTCCGGTACCGCTCAGCCCCGCTGTCTCCGACTTTGTCCACGGACAGTTTCCAAAGCTCGTTGCAGATTTACTTCCCCAGTTCGCAGGCATCGATCTCCTCCTCGGCTTCCGCCCACACGGGCCCGGCTCGGCTCGCTTATTTCAAATTCTGCAACTACTCTCCGCCGCGGTTCCTTCTGTTATGTACCCTTTGGTTTCCTTTTGGCTGTGAACTGTCACTTTAAGGCACAACAGAGAACAGAGACTAACTTTTGGATTTCTGCTGAGAGAGAGGGAGGGGTGGAGTCTGCCTTTCAGCTCGTGTTGACACTTTCACAAGGACACTGACTACTGCTGTCAGCTTCTGGGTTGCCATGGAAAGGGAACGGGGAAGAGAGAGAGGGAGAGAGAGAGAGAGAGAGAGGGGGGGAGAGAGAGAGGGAGGGAGAGAGAGAGAGAGAGAGAGAGAGAGAGAGAGAGAGAGAGAGAGAGAGAGAGGGGGGGGAGAGAGAGAGCGCGCAACGAACAGCTGGTGGGTTGCCATGGTGACCAAGGGCGGCGTTAATTGATGGACAGCTGGTGTTTTCAGTCTGCTGCGATAAATACAAGGTCAGCTGGTTGTTAGACACACACACACACACACACACACACACACACACACACACACACTCACACTCACACTCACACTCACACTCACACTCTCGGTTTTAGCCACTGGATGAGCTCTCTATGCCCACAGAAGGGTCGGTATTTGGAGGATCGATCGGGAGAATCGATCAGTGGTCCTCGCAGTGTGGAAAAGCTGTGACCGGTGGGAAGTTATCAGTGTCCAACCCTTGCCTGGGTTGATAACTTTTCTGCAGAAGACGGTCTCCTTTTTGTGGTCACATTCGGTGACTTTAAAAGAAGAGAAGAGGGGAGAGGTAGGTTCGTGACCCCAAATTTTGGCGAGTCGGGGAAAGGAAAACCCCAAGGTATTCTTCAATTATGTGAAGAAAAAAATGATGACAGGAGTGAAGGTAGGACCGATTGGAGATAAAGATGGGAAGATGTGCCTGGAGGCTGTGGAAGTGAGCGAGGTCCTCAATGAATACTTCTCTTCGGTATTCACCAATGAGAGGGAACTTGGTGATGGTGAGGACAATATGAGTGAGGTTGATGTTCTGGAGCACGTTGATTTTAAGGGAGAGGAGGTGCTGAAGTAGTTAAAATACATTAGGACAGATAAGTCCCCGGGGCCTGACGGAATATTCCCCAGGCTGCTCCATGAGGCGAGGGAAGAGATTGCTGAGTCTCTGGCTAGGATCTTTATGTCCTCGTTGTCCACGGGAATTATACCGTAGGAGTGGAGGGAGGCGAATGGTGTCCCCTTGTTCAAAAAAGGTAGTAGGGATAGTCCGGGTAATTATAGACCAGTGAGCCTTACGTCTGTGGTGGAAAAGCTATAGGAAAAGATTCTTAGAGGTAGGATCTATAGGCATTTAGAGAATCATGGTCTGATCAGGGACAGTCAGCATGGCTTTGTGAAGGGCAGATCGTGTCTAACAAGCCTGATAGAGTTCTTTGAGGAGGTGACCAGGCATATAGATGAGGGTAGTGCAGTGGATGTGATCAATATGGATTTTAGTAAGGCATTTGACAAGGTTCCACACGGTAGGCTTATTCAGAAAGTCAGAAGGCATGGGATCCAGGAAAGTTTGGCCAGGTGGATTCAGAATTGGCTTGCCTGCCGAAGGCAGAGGGTGGTGGTGGAGGGAGTACATTCAGATTGGAGGATTGTGACTAGTGGTGTCCCACAAGGATTGGTTCTGGGACCTCTACTTTTCGTGATTTTTATTGACGACCTGGATGTGGAGGTAGAAGGGTGGGTTGGCAAGTTTGCAGACGACACAAAGGTTGGTGGTGTTATAAATAGTGTTGAGGATTGCCAAAGATTGCAGAGAGACATTGACAGGATGCAGAAGTGGGCTGAGAAGTGGCAGATGGAGTTCAACCGAGAGAAGTGTGAGGTGGTACACTTTGGATGGGCAAACTCTAAGGCAGAGTACAAAGTAAATGTCAGGATACTTGGTAGTGTGGAGGAGCAGAGGGATCTAGGGGTACATGTCCACAGATCCCTGAAAGTTGACTCACAGGTGGATAGGGCAGTTAAGAAATCTTATGGGGTGTTAGCTTTCATAAGTCGAGGGATAGAGTTTAAGAGTTGCAATGTAATGATGCAGTTCTATAAAACTTTGGTTAGGCCACACTTGGAGTATTGTGTCCAGTTCTGGTCGCCTCACTATGGGAAGGATGTGCAAGCATTGGAAAGGGTACAGAGGAGATTTATCAGGATGCTGCCTGGTTTAGAAAGTATACTGTATGATCAGAGATTAAGGGAGCTAGGGCTTTACTCTTTGGAGAGAAGGAGGATGAGAGGAGACATGATAGAGGTGTACAAGATAATAAGAGGAATAGATAGAGTGGATAGCCAGCGCCTCTTCCTCATGGCACCACTGCTCAATACAACAGGACATGGGTTTAAGGTAAGGGGTGGGAAGTTCAAGGGGGATTTTAGAGGAAGGTTTTTAACTCGGAGAGTGGTTGGTGCGTGGAATGCACTGCCTGAGTCAGTGGTGGAGGCAGATACACTCGTGAAGTTTAAAAGACTACTAGACAGGTATATGGAGGAATTTAAGTTGGGGGCTTATATGGGAGGCAGGGTTTGAGGGTCAACATTGTGGGCTGAAGGGCCTGTACTGTGCTGTACTATTCTATGTTCTATGTTAAAGTTGAATCTGATTAAAACTCGGGAGACCAGCTTCTTATCGTCATCACAGTTTATTGCACATTCTCCTGCAGGAGTTTGAGACCCAGTTGTCAAAGGGAAGGCACGTAAGCACTGCCACCATCTGACAAGTGGACTGATTTAGTCAGGTTACAGCCGTATATTTGTACATAGTAAGCCCCATACATGACTATTGAAAGATGTTATTTAAACTGTTACGCCCACCGAGTCTGTTGGTGCAAAACTTAATTAATTAGTTAAGAGAGTTAGCTAAATCAAGGTCTTAATTACAGATGTATGTATTTTATCAGTCATTCCCTTTGCACGGCCCTGATTTAATTACAGAAAGATGTTCATTCCTGTTCTTATCAGTGAGTCCTCCTCCCTTTACTCAAATGAGGGTACAATGTATAATGTTATCAGCTAATGAGAGTACAATGTATAATGTTATCATCTCTCAGTCTGTCTCTCTGCAAGCTGCAGAGAACTAGTAATGAGCCTGTCTTAGCTAACGGCTGAAGACAGAGTTTACTTCAGTTCAAAAATTCCTATTCAGCCCCAATTATTCTTTTAGCCAGGTTACATATGTTCAAAATGATTCTTTTGATATATTCTCAATTTCGCAGGAGGGTTCAGGTGAAATATTTATGTTCAATACAGAAACTGGTGTTCCCTGTGTGTATTGTGGTGATGCAAAAGCTGCTGGAGAATTTACAAGTGGGAAGAAGTGGAGTGATGTTTTGAAATCTGACTTTTTAGAGCGTAATATAGCAAGCAAACCACATGGACAATGTGCAAAAGCTCTGTTGAGAAAATCCTTCACTAGCTGTTACAGGCCTGCTACATAGGTTGTGTGAGAAAGCAGATGAACTTGATCGAACCCAGATGAGATCAAAGTTCTTATCGACAGTAATTTGCTAGCTGTTAAGATGAATACCTCTCTACATAAAATACACTGTGCGCATTTTGTCACTGGGTTAAAAATATGTACAGTACAAGGTTTATATGTACACTGGATATTACTAATAAGAGGGGACAAAACCTCAAGGGAGGGAGGAGAAGATGGCGGCGAGGTGCAGCGCGCACGGCCTCTCCGGTGAATGATATCGGTGTTTGTAAGTAGGATGCCATGCGCAATTCTGATTTGATGGAGACAGACGTGAGAAGCACAGTGGAACATCTGGAGAAACTTCTGAAATGCCTGGTTCACTGCCGCTGCAACTGTGCGATCGAGAATCTCTGGAGGGGTAGGCCCCAAATCCTCGGCTTTGCCTGTTTCTGGTGGCCGGGGCTGGGGTCGAAGCATTCGGCAGAGATGTTGCTCGGTGCTCAGTGTCGGAGGGTTGGTCGGAGACCCGAAGTTTTCGGATGGACTCAGAGTCGGACCATGGTCGGTGCTTCCAGGATGCTGCATCACTGGAAGCTCATGGCAGGGAGAGTTTTCTTCCTTCGACCGTTTGCGTCAGTTGATGGACTTTCGAGAGACTTTGAGACTTTTATTTTATTTTATTTTTTTTTACCGTGCCCATGGTCTGTTCTTTATCAAGTTACGGTTTGCTTTGCACCGTTGTAACTATATGTTATAATTATGTGTTTTTTTTTTGTCAGTTTTTCAGTCTTGGTCTGTCCTGTGTTTCTGTGATATCACACTGGAGGAACTTTTTATCATTTCTTAATGCATGCATTACTAAATGACAATAAAAGAGGACTGCGTGTCCTCATAATCTAATCTAATCTAACATTGGTGGGAATGTGGGGAGACCTCCAGTGTCCCTGATGCCCTCGCCTACAAGATGTGCATCCAGCTGCAGCTTGTAACCCTGCACTTTAAGGAGTTGGAACTTGAAATGGACGAATTCCAGATCATCCAGAAGATGGAGGGGGTGATGGATATGACGTGAAGAGAAGTGAGTTACACCCAAGATGCAGGACACAGGAAACTGGGTGAGAGTCAGGAAGGGGAATGAGGTTAAATATTCATTGCAGTGTACTCTTGTTGCTATCCCTCACAACAACAGGTGGACCACTTTAGAAAATGTTGGGGGATTACCTGGCAGAGGAAATTCAAAGGGGTGAAAGGGGATTCGTTAGTTAGGGGGACAGAACAAAAGGGGACTAATATCCTAGTGGTAAGGCTTGCTAGTGCTAGTGTAGGGGGAGAGGGTGATGTGGTTAAAATAAGTTGTAGGGGGAATGGGAGCCAGAATGACAGAACAGATAGTGGAGAGGGTGATATGAATTGAATTGACTTTATTACATACATCTTTCATATACATGAGGAGTAGAAATCTTTACGTTACATCTCTGTCTAAATGTGCAATGTGTAATTTATTATAAATAGTTTGGACATAGAACAGTCAATATAACGCAGAAATGCAATTGTATCAGCATGAATTAATCAGTCCAATGGCCTGGTAGATGATGATGTCCCGGAGCCTGTTGGTCCTTTTGCTGTGGTCCCTTTTCCTGGCTGGTAGCAGCAGGAACAGTTTGTGGTCATGCTGAATTGGGTCCCCAATTTCCTTTGGGCCCTTTTTGCACACCTGTCTCTGTAAATGTCCTGAATTGTGGGAAGTTCACATCTACAGATATGCTGGGCTGTCCGCACCACTCTCTGCAGGTTCCTGCGATTATAGGAAGTACAGTTCCCATACCAGGCAGTGATGCAGCCAGTCAGGATGCTCTCAATTGTGTCCCTCTAGAAAGTTCTTTGGATTTGGGACCCCATCCCAAACTTCTTCAGCCGTCTGAGGTGAAAGAGGAGCTGTTGTGCTCTTTTCACAACACAGCTGGTATGCACAGACCATGTGAGATCCTTGGTGATGTTAATCCCGAGGAACTTAAATCTGTTCACCCTCTCAACCCCAGATTCATTGATGTCAATAGCGGTTAGCCTGTCTCCATTCCTCCTGTCGTCCACAATCAGCTCCTTTGTTTGTGTGACAATGAGGGAGAGTTTGTTTTCTTGACACCAGTCAGATGCTGTTCAGACCTCAGACAGAGTCAGCAATCAAATGGCTTAGAATGGTGTGATGAATGTGCTGAGCTGAGTATATCACAATGCAAGAAGCATCATAGGAAAGCCAGATCAGCTCAGTCAGGGAATTATGATATTGTAGCCATTATTGGGACTTGGTTGCACCCAACAGTCTGAGGGATTTAGAGTAACAAATTTGTAGAGAGATCCCGAACCGTGCCAACAAACAAAGGTTGATTTAGTAAGTGATTTTAAACTTGCATTTATTGACTGGGACTCCCACACTGTGAAAGGACTAGATGGAGTAGAGTTTGTCAAATGTGCCTTTATTCAGTACATAGAATTCCTGATGTAGAAGTGTACAATAAACTTCTAGGAAATGATCCAGGCCTGGTGACTGAAATTACACAGATCCCTGAAAGTTGCCTCTCAGATAGATAGGGTAGTTAAGAAAGCTTATGGGGTGTTAGCTTTCATAAGTCGAGGGATAGAGTTTGAGAGTCGCGAGGTAATGATGCAGATCTATAAAACTCTGGTTAAGCCACACTTGGAGTACTATGTCCAGTTCTGGTCGCCTCACTACAGGAAGGATGTGGAAGCATTGGTAAGGGTACAGAGGAGATTTACCAGGATGCTGCCTAGTTTAGAGAGTATGCATTATGATCAGAGATTAAGGCAGCTAGGACTTTACTCTTTGCAGAGAAGGAGGATGAGCGGAGACATGATAGAGGTGTACAAGATAATAAGAGGAATAGATAGAGTGGATAGCCAGCGCCTCTTCCCCAGGTCACTACTGCTCAATACAATAGGACATGGCTTTAAGGTAAGGCATGGGAAGTTCAAGGGGGATATTACAGGAAGGTTTTTTACTCAGAGAGTGGTTGGTGCGTGGAATGCACTGCCTGGCTCATTGGTGGAGGCAGATACACTAGTGAAATTTAAGAGACTACTAGACAGTTATATGGAGTAATTAAAGGTGGTGGGGGGGGGTAAATGGGAGGCAGGGTTTAAGGGTCGGCACAACATTGTGGGCCGAAGGACCTGTACTGTGCTATACTGTTCTATAATGCCATGCGATGCAAAATAAATACGGAAAAAGAGAGGTCTGGACCATGGGTTGAGATTCTAAATTGGAGAAAGGTTAAATTTGATGGTATCAGAAAGGATCTGACACTTGTGGTTTGGGACAGGCTGCCAGGAGTACTATGTAAGTGGGAGGCCTTCAGAAGTGACATTTTGACGGTGTCTAATTTGTATGTTCCTGCCAAAATAAAAGTTGAAAGGTAACTGGTGCAGGGTATCTTGGTTTTCAAGAGATAGTGAGACTCCAGATATTTTGTTCCTCTGAATGACTCAGTCTGTTGGATGCGACAAAGACTCATTAATGCTACAATATAATGATTCCACGCTCTGAGATCATCTGAGTTTTTTTTTTTTAGTCATCGTCTGTTGGTTTCTAAAACCTGTCCAATATATTTTGCTCTTTTGTTGGCCCTCCCTTTGGCTTTTATGTTGGCTTTGGCTTCCCATTTCAGCCATGGTTGTCTCCTCCTGCCTTTCCAATGCTTCCACTTCTTTGGGATGTACCGATCACTTCGCTCCCGAATTGTTCCCAGAAACTCCAGCCAATGCTGCTCCGTTGTCACTCCTACCTTCTCCCTTCTAAACAAGTCTGGCCAGCTTCTCTGTCATAGAAACATGGAGAGGTTCAGTACAGAAACAGGCTATTTGGCCCATGTAGTCAATGCCGAAAAACATTCAAGCTGTCTAATGCAACTACCTGCACCAGGACCATCTCCTTCCATACCACTACCATCCAGGATGCCATCCAAACGTATCTTAAATGGTGAAACTGAGCTCATATTCACCACTTGTGCTGACATCTCATTCCACACTCTCTTGACCATTTCAGTAAAGAGCTTTTCCAAATATTACCGTTATATTTTCACCTTCCCCATTTACCCAGGACCTCTGGTTGTCATCCCACTCAACCGCAGTGGAAAAAGCTGCTTGCATTTACCCTATCCGTACCCTCATAATTTTGTATACAGTACTTCTAACAAATCCTCAAAGCGATGTATAATTTCCTTGTTTACGTTTAGAGGCTTTTTTAGGTGTATAAGATGATGAGGGGCATTGATCGTGTGGATAGCCAGAGGTTTTTTTTCCCCCCCAGGGCTGAAATGGCTAACACGAGGGGGCATAGTTTTAAGGTGCTTGGAAATAGATATCGAGAGGATGTCAGGGGTAAGTTTTTAACACAGGGAGTGGTGGGTGCGTCAAATACACTGTCAGCTATTTGTGTGAGAGTGTTTCAGTTACTGTGGGGCCGGACACCCATGCAGCTCAGTGGGAACAGGGAATAATACCAATGGAGAGAGTCAAACTGAGCCAGGTCACAGATTGGAGATGGCAGAAATGCCCCATTCCTAATGAGACAGGAAGAGCATCAGAAAATTTCATGGTCAATCCAGATACCTGTACTGTGCCCAGTTAGAAGGTTTCTCTCTCCAATTTGTGTTAAACCTCACTGTAACACTGTGATGTCAGATCACCCCTTGACGACTCAAGTGATATCAGCTGAAATGTTACACCAATTGATGGATTTTGTAAATGTTTTCACAGGTTAAAAATGACAAGAAATTTATCTACGGGAATCTCGAACACAACATGGATAATGAAGTAGGTTTTCAAAGCTTGCAGAGCCATTTAGGCCAGTTAGAAGAGTGGGCTGAAAGATGGCAGATAGAGTTTAATGCTGAAAAATGTGAGGTACTACATTTTGGTAGGACGAATCAAAATAGGACGTACATGGTAAATGGTAGGGCACTGAAGAATGCAGTAGAACAGAGGGATCTAGCAATAATGGTGCATAGTTCCCTGAAGAAGGAATCTCATGTCGATAGGGTGGTGAAGACAGCTTTTGGTATGCTGGCCTTTATTAATCAGAGCATTGAGTATAGGAGTTGGGATGTAATGTTGAAATTGTATAAGGCATTGGTATAGCCAAATTTGGAGTATTGTGTACAGTTCTGGTCACCAAATTATAGGAAAGATGTCAACAAAATTGAGACAGTGCAGAGGAGGTTTACTAAAATGTTGCCTGGGTTTCATCTCCTAAGTTACAGAGAAAGGTTGAACAAGTTAGGCCTTTATTCTTTGGAGTGTAGAAGGTTGAGGGGGGACTTGATAGAGGTGTTTAAAATTATGAGGGGGATAGATAGAGTTGACGTGGATAGGCTTTTTCCATTGAGAATGGGAGAGATTCAAACAAGAGGACATGAGTTGAGAGTTAAAGGGCAAAAGTTTAGGGGTAACATGAGGGGGAACTTCTTTACGCAGAGAGTGGTAGCTGTGTGGAACGAGCTTCCAGCAGAAGTGGTTGAGGCAGGTTTGATGTTGTAGTTTAAAGTTAGATTGGATAGATATATGGACAGGAAAGGAATGGAGGGTTATAGGTTGGATGCAGGTCGGTGGGACTAGGCTAGAGTAAGAGTTCAGCACGGACTAGAAGGACCGAGTTGGCCTGTTTCCGTGCTGTAGTTGTTATATGGTTAATATGTCAGTTTTGTGGTCCCTGTCCAGATATTTAAGCAGTGGAACACGGGATTCACTCAATCATCCTTCCTGTTCAGACTGTAGGGAGGCATTCACTCGATCATCTGACTGACTGGCAAATCTGTCATTTTACACAGGGGAGAGGCCATTCATCTGCTCAGACAGTAGGGGTAGATTCAATCGGTCATCTCAACTGAAGTACATCAGCGAGTTCACACTGGGACAAGGCCATTCACCTGTTCTGTGGGTGAGAAGGGATTCAGTCGGGCTTCCCACCTGTGGACACACCAGTCAGTTCACACTGGGCAGAGGCTGGTCATCTGCTGAATTTGTGGGGAAGGATTCACTCAGTCATCTGACCTAATGGCTCCCCAGCGAGTTCACACTGGAGTGAGGCGGCTCACCTGCTCGGACTGTGGGAAGGGATACACTCACTCATCTGATCTGCTGGCATGGCAGCGATTTTACACTGGGGAGAGGCAATTCATGTGCTCAGAATGTGGGAAGTGATTTGCTCGGTCATCTGATCTGCTGGCACACCAGTGAGTTCACACTGGGGAGAGGCTGTTCAGCTGCTCAGATTGTGGGAAGAGATTCTCTCAGCCAAATCAACCAAACGTGCATCATTGAGTTCACACTGGGGAGAGGCCATTCACCTGCTGTGAATGTGGGAAGGGATTCACTCAGTAATCTAACCTTGTGACACACTACCGCGTTCACACTGGGCAGAAAGTTTCAATAAGCTGCATGTTGGATATTTGTCCATTACCGTTGCTGAATGCAATTTTGAGAGTGACTGTCAGTGCTGAACTCTGCAATTATTGCTGCTGCTCCCCACACCCAGTTCTGCACCCTGGTCACTGGGCATGGGAAGAGTTTCTTCTGCTGCACAATCACCTTTAATGGGACTGGAGATTAATATTCTGGATCTGAGACAAATAAATCAGTTCTATTTTAAACTCTGTCTCCGGTACTTAGTAAATTTATAACACACCAAGTGTACAGTAGAGAGTCAACTCAGGCTGGCTGGACCCTGCCAGTGATTCAGTTTCTCGACAGTTTGTTTAAATCCTGCCTTGTTGTTCCCCTCTCGCTCTGCCTGTGGTGATGGTTTCCAAACAGTCACCACTCTGTGGGTGAAGAAGTTTCCCTTGAATTTTCTGCAGACTGAAGAAGTCGAGCTGACTGCAGTTCTGTCTGAGATATTATTTAATCTCTGGGCTGAGGAAGAATGACATTGGTCGTTAACCTCCTTATTGACGACTCATTTCCACATTATGTATCATTTTCCCTGCTTCTAAAGGGTTGTTAGAAAACACCACTGTCCTCTAAAGACTGAAATCAGAATGGGAAACCATCAGTTGGATCTTCAATGGAGCAGGGCCGGAAACCAGAGGCGGGTCTGCACAGGGCAGAGTTTGGGGTTCTGGGCGATGGTTGGGGTAAGAACGTATGATGAGGAGAAGGGAATCAGCAGCGGGGCGTGGCAACGAATGACAGAATAGCAACATTTGGAAGCTGATTGTCAGAGAAAATAATTCGTTTGTCTGACTGATGACACAAACAGTACCTGTTGTGAGGTGCTACATGGGTCGAGGAACAAGATGTGTTGGGATGGTTTTATCTATTGAGGGAGTTGTTCCTTCTTGTTTATCCCGTAATATTATATCTGAATGGTTATTATGGTTTGTCCTATCTGAAATAATGTATTGATTATCATAGTAGATGGAATACAGTGTAGGGAACTGTATAGTCAGGCACTTCGGGAAAAGAAATAAAAGTGGCAGATATAATACAGTGTAGGGACTGTGGGTCTGCAGTTAGGTACTCGGGTTCCCTCAGCATAATGTTGCACAAACATTATTCGCAAAACACTCTGATACAATATGGGTTTCATTTTGTTGCAGACAAAAATGCCATGTTGGAACTACAAGTAAAGTATATTCCCTCAGTAGTAGAGAAACGCTCAAACACCCCTCGCCATCTGTGAAAACTCTTCCGAGCCCTAAAGCACTCCCTATTTCTATAAACCCTTCCGACCCCCACAGCACTCGCCATCTCTGCAAAACCCTCCACCATCCACCTTGGTGCATTCAGGCGACAGCTGACTCGAGAAAGACACTGCCCGTGGCGGATGGCAGGGCTCATAAAACACCCTCACGCTTTTTGTTTATAAACCTACCGATTTGCTTGGATATCTTGACTAACCCTCCTTGCATCTTGCCTCCTGTGAAAAAAGCTATTTCTTTTCCTCAGTTCCTTCATCTCCGTCACATTTGTTGCCAGGATGAGGTTTTCCTTTCCAGATCGTCAGAGTTGTCCTGCTTCTTCAAAGAATACAGTTTCCCTTCCACCACCATTGATGCCGATCTCACACCCAATTGCTCCATTTCCCGAAAATTCACCTTCACTCCATATCCCAGTCACCTCCACAACTTCTCTTGTCTCCAACAATCAAGCTCATCTTTTACTGAACCCCACCCCAACTCCCGGCTTTCCACAGGGATTTCCTTATCCACTCGTCTCCCCCCACTGATCTATTTCCTGGAACGTAACCTTGCAAAGCCAGAGAAGTGCTACACGTTCCTACTTACCTCCTCCGTCGGCTCGATTCAGCCTTCCAGGTCAGGCAGCACATCACCTGCGGGTCTGTCGGGTTCATCTACCGTATCCGGCACTTCCAGTGCGACCTTCTGCACCTCAGCGAGACCCGATGTAGATTGGAAAACCTCCTTGTCAAGCACATTCGTTCCGACCGCAATAAAACGTATTTCCCGGTGGCTAGTCCACTCTCGCTTCCCATTCCAACATGCCGGATCATTGTTGGACTGACGCGATGACAGCACTCCCAGGTTGGAGGAGCAGCACCTCATAACACATCTTTGTAGCTTCCAACCTGACAGCATGAACATCGATATCTTTAACTTCTACTCCACATTTTTTTCCACCCACACCCCACCCTCTCGGTTCTGTCTCCCCTCTTACCTCCTCTCTTGCCCATTGCCGATCAGCTCGCTCTGGTGCCTCTTTTCCATCCTTTTCTCCCATGGTCGGCTCTCGTCTCCTCTCAGATTCCTTATTTTCAGCCCTTTGCCTATTCTGCCTACCACCTCACTCCTTCTCACTTCACCTCCCCCCTCCCCGCCCACTCAGCTTCGCTCTTACCTGGCTTCACCAATCACCTGCCTGCTTGTAATCCTTCTCCTCCACCCAACATCTTATTCCGCATACCCCACCCCTTCCATTTCCGAGGAAGAGTCTTAGCAAGAAATTTCTGCTATGCTTCCCCCCCCCCCACTCTCTAGAAGCTATCTGACCTCCTGAGTTCCTCCAACATTTTGTGTATGTTACTCTGCATCTCCAGCATCTCATTGGGTCAGAGTGCAGAGACTACAGCGGCTCTCACTAATGTCGAGGAGGCCATACGGGGAGAACAGAAAACAGCAGATGACCCCGACTGGCACGAAGCTGAAGAGTTGCCTCACAGAGAAGGACTGTTTGGGACCCTGACTAGCGGTGAAGAGAGTAGTTTGGGGCAGGTTTAGTATTTCAGCCACTTGCGAGGTTGGCTTCCAGCTCCCTCCACCCCTCCGTATCTCTGGAAACATCTCCCTATTATGGACAACACTGCCACCTGGTGGTGATTTGCCACAATAACAGGCCCTGGTGATTTCTTCATTCTTCTGCAGAAGGCTAAGGTAACAAATGAGTTGCATTCTTTGCCGATTTGGTCTTGAATGTCCCCAGAACCTGTTCCGTTTTCTCAGACCGAAATGGGTCTGGCGGTGACGAGCGCGGGAATATGGTGGAAACTGAAAATAAATGGTAGGATGAGCTGAAGAATCGGTAGAAGTGGAGTCGCGGGGTACGGTTTTCCTGGGCTGTGTTTTTCTCGGGCTCGAAACCAGATTTACTCTCCCCGCTGCCACGTTCTACAATAATCATTGGTTCTGTAGAGTCAAGATCGAAAACATTGCGACGGCCTCCGAGAAGAGCTTAGATATGTTATTTGTTAATTAGTTGAATAATTGACGTGAGTGGATATTTCGCTGCGCTGATGAACTGCTGTCTGAACTTGAACTGAGTTACCCCATAAATAAACATGTTTCTGCAACAACTTAATATCACCAGTCTGTCTCCGGTGTGTTGAAAAATGTATTCAGAATCGTGGTAATTATATTGATCCAGTCCGGCAATGGTGTAATAAAGAAATTCGGCAACACTCACCGACCACAGGATGATGAAGCTTCCGGAGGTGGTGAGAAGTAAGATCACAGACCTCCTCCTGCTCTCCATCTCCGGGTCACTGCGGTTCTCCGCCTTGCTCTGACCCCTCAGCCCCTTACGGACGCGACTGGTCACTAAAATGTGTCTGACTGTCAGAGCGTTGAACAGTATTAACACGAACGGGAGTAATGGCGTTAGGACGGTAGAAAGCCGGTCATATCCCACCCACCCGGGATCTGTATAGTAGCCCGGTATTTCAATACAGTCCCAGGGTGTATTGTCAATCACTTTCACAGGACGATATATAAAGATGAAGGGCACATTGTTAAAACAGAGCAGAACGCCGGTTGTTGTCAGAACCACAGGCGCAGTTTTCCCGGTGCAATATTTTATTTTCCACTTCTGGCAACAAATAGCGACAAACCGATCAAATGTAAAAGTGACGGTGAACCAGACAGAACTTTCTGTTGCTGCCTGTCCCAGGGCAGAGATCACACTGCACACGGGGTGATGTCCAGGAAAGTCCCGGGGAAGTAATAGTAACCGACCCGCCACAATATCACCGCAAACACGATGGTCAGTCGATCCGCCGCTGCCTTGGCCACCAGGTAGCGAGTGGTGCGGGTGGAGAGGCCGCACTTTCCCCGGGACAGGATCACCATCGCCACTAAATTCACTGGGAAGCAACAGAGAGAGCGAGTGGGTTACTGTCTGTCCGCTCCGTGGGTCCCGGGGCAGGGAGATGCTGGAAATAGAGAGCAGCTGATTCCCGGAGGTTTAAAACGCGGAAGGCGGCGATCGCCGGCGCCTCAAAGGTGCCGATGCCGGGAGAAACGTTCCGGTCCGGGGCGCTGACTGCACGGAGAGCAGGGTTCGGGAAGGAGGCCGGGAACGCTTTGGAAAATCAGTGTAAATCTCTGTCCATCAGGTTTCTGACTGATATGCAAAGCCGAGAAAGCCTTGGCAACTTTCTCAGCGACAATGATTCCCGCGATCCGGTCACATCTGTTCACACTGTCCGGTCCCGCTCAGCCCCGCTGTCTCCGACTTTGTCCACGGACAATTTCCAAAGCTCGTTGTAGATTTACTTCCCCCGTTCGCAGGCATCGATCTCCTCCTCGGCTTCCGCCCACACGGGCCCGGCTCGGCTCGCTTATTTTAAATTCTGCAACTACTCTTCGCCGCGGCTCCTTCACACTCTGTCAGGGGATCGGATCAGAAAGTGTCCATGTTGGTTTCATTTAATATTCTCTCTGACCGGAATTACTGCGGCGTTACTCTAAGTGCTCCGGTGCTGATGGTCCCGGAGCGGAGTGTCGCCTGTAACTTACCCCGTCTGACCTGTATCGGACCCCTCTGTGTCGGCTCTGAACTCCCGCTTCACTCCATCGATATCAGGACGTGGAAACAAACCCCGGGAAACAAAAACCCGCAGACACCCTCATTTAATTTATCCAAACTCCCGAAACTCTCAGGATCTAATATACAGTTGGTGTCATTTTCAGGATATAAATGTACATTATTTTTGTCAATAACAGACTGAGGAATGTTGACTTGGTCCCTGAGCCTAATTGTTGACACAGTTTGGGAACAACTGGGCTCCGAGCACAGGTCCCTGCAACACCGACTGTGACAACCTGCAGGCCCAAGAAGGGTCTTGTTGTTCCAGTGGCCACACATTTTCATTCCACGTCCCATTCCCATTCTGATATGTATGAAGCCATACTCAGGTTGCAGGAACAACACCTTATATTCCGTCTGGGTAGCCTCCAACCCTATGGCATGTATATTGACCCCTCTAACTTACGTTCATGCTCCTCTTCCCTTTCATACCCCATCCCTTATTTATTTTTAAAATATACTTGTTATTTTCCCCCATTGTTCTCTCTCTCTTTTTTCTCCCTCTGTCTCTCTCACTATAACTCCTTGCCTGCCCTCCACCCTCCGGGCTCCCCCCCCCCCCCGCTTCTCTCTCCTCAGGCTTCCCGTCCCCTGATCCTCTCCCTTCTCCAGCCTCGTATCCCTTTTGCCAATCAACTTTCCAGCTCTTTGATCCACCCCTCCCCTCCTGTCTTCTCCTGTCATTTCGGAACTCCCCCTCTCCCTCCAATTTCAAATTTCTTACTATCTCTTCTTTCGGTTAGTTCTGACGAAGGGTCTCGGCCCGAAACGAGACTATACCTCTTCCTAGAGATGCTGCCTGTCCTGCTGCGTTCAACCAGCATTTGTATGTGTGTTTCTTGTTCCTCCGAAATGTTTTCAGTTGTGAAATTGTTTTTATCAGAAATAACCATGGAGACTGAAATTTTCTAAGTTGAAATGTTGTCCTTCACCCACTGACGTGCGTTGTAAACTTTTAACAGTGTAGAAGAGTCAAAGGATTTGTGCATGGGAATCACAAACACAACAGCACGTTCGTTCCGCTGTTTCTGTCAGTTCACCAGCGCTTGAATGCCGCCGATCCTTGAATGTGGAGGCGGAGATGCTGGAGAAGACAGCGCCCCACTCGCTACAAGGAGAGCCCGATCACGTGTCCATGTCCGTGATCTGATTGGATACATTGCCATGACGTTGCTAGCAGTGTGACGTCATTCACTGGCTCTCATTTTGGAAGGGATTCAGTCCGCCATCGCAGATACACCAACAGCTTCGCGCTGGGAAGAGGCCGTTCACCTGCTCCGTGTGTGCGAAGAGACTCATTCAGTTAACACACCTTGTGATGCTCCGGTGAGTTCACAATAAATAGAGGCCACATTTCTGTCCGGAGTGAGCAAAGAGTTTTACTCAATCATCCCAGCTGCTGCAACATCAGCAACTTCTCATCAGGAAGGAAATTTTGCCCTGGGAAAAGCCTCTGGCTATCCACACAACCAATGACTCTCATTATCTTATACACCTGCATGAATTTCCTGCATGATTCTCTCCAGACGGAATAAGACGATGAGCTCACCGTGGTTTTCACGTTCTTCAGGGCTCCGGACTAAGGTGGTTAAACTCCTCCTTCCCTGCTCTTTTCAACTTTTGGTGTCATTTTCACTAATTTCAAAGGACTGTGCCTCAGACAGCTGGGTTGTTGCAATGCACTGCTGAAGTCTGACAGCAGACTAACGAGTGAATCTTCGATGGAGGGGAGTCAGAAACCAAAGAGTTACCAGCCTGAGTCAGGACTTTGGGGCTCCAGGAAGAGATGGGAACTAGAGTTTACAAGGAGGAGGAGGAAGAGGAATCAGATCAGCAGGATGCGGCTAAAATGAAAGATCAGAAACATTTGGAAACTGGTTGATCGAAAAAATGTGGTTAATTTCTGCAAAATACTGGTGGAAATCAACAGATCAGGCAGTCAATGTGGAGAAGAATAAATGGGCAGCGTTCAGGCCGAGCCCCTTCAGCATGCATTGACTGTGTACTCCTCTGCTTAGTTGCTGCCTGAACTGCAGAGTTCCTCCAGCATTTTATGTGTATATGTCTGCATTTCCAGCAACAGCAGAATCTCTTGTGTTTTATATCTGCATTTGTAAGAAAGTTCTACTTTGGCATTAAACACGCGGAAAGTTTGCTGATATTAATTGTATTGTTTTAAGGGAGTGCTTTCTGCGTTAAAAGAGGTGCTGAGTTTTCTACACAAAAAAACACTGGGGTTTGTACTTGAACCGGTGCTTGCAGAAACTTTCAACGGCTCCGTGATTAACCTGAAAGCTCAGCGTAACAGCTTTCGCTGTCGCTGAAGCACCGATCGAATGCGCAGGCGTCAGGGTTGCGGATGGTCCCGAATATCACGCATGCGCAGTACACAAAAGGCCTCGGATATCGCTGCTGGTAAGTGTTTCTGCGTGCGACCGTTTTCACCACCGACTGAGGGGCAATTGCTGTGAATCTGGACACTATGACCCCGCAATCCCGGGACAGTCCTGTTCTCTTCCCTCTCTCAGCCCCACGATCCCTACCCTGACCCCAGGGAGCTTCCGGCTGATGAGGGAATGGGAGCCGATGGATCTCTCAGACAGAGCTAGCTCCAGCTGTCCAAGTGCAAGATTAGGAATTTGGAGAAAGGGAACAAAATCTTTTACATCACCAGTTGAGAAAATCACCTTTGTTCCACCTCCAATCACAAACAAGAGAAAATCTGCAAATGCTGGAAATGCAAGCAACACACACAAAATGCCGGAATTCAGCATTAGTACACTTTTCCATAGATGCTGCCTGGCCTGCTGAGTTCCTCCAGCATTTTGTGTGTGTTGCTTGTTTCACCTCCTCTTGTTCTGGACCTTTCTACCCGTGAGGACATGTTTTGACCCATTCACTCTGTGAAGATAATGATATCAAACACCTTTGTCCTGGGCAACAAATAGCTTTCACATCACAAATGTGCCAGACTCCAATGAGACAGACTACTGCGCCTCCCTTTATATTCATTGGCATTACCATCAATGAGTTCACCACATTTGGGGGAGGGTTCAGGGGAAATATTTATGTACAATACAGAAACTGGTGTTACCTGTGTGTATTGCGGTGATGCAAAAGTTGCTGGACAATTTGCAACTGGGAAGAAGTGTAGTGATATGTGGAAATCTGACTTTTTGAAGCATATTTTAGCAAGCAAAGCACATATGGACAATGTGCAAAAGCTCTGGTGAGAAAATCCTTCATTACCCATTACAGGCCTGCTACATAGGTTGTGTGAGAGTGCAGATGAACTCGATCAAACCCGGAGGAGATCAAAGTTCCTATTGACAGTGATTTGCCAGCTGTTAAAATGAATACCTCTCTGTATAAAATTCACTGTGCACGTTGTCACTGGGTGAAAAATGCACAGTACAAGATTTATGTGCACACTGGTTGTTACAAATTACAGGTGACATTGGTGGGAAGGTGGGGAGACCTCCAGTGTCCCTGATGCCTTCACCTACAAGATGTGCATCCAGCTACAGCTTGTAACCCTTCACTCTAAGGAGTTGGAGCTGGAAATGAATGAATTCTGGATCATCCGGGAGTTTGAGGGGCTGGGCGATAGCTATGACATGAAGAGAGGTGATTTTCACCCAAGGTGCAGGACACAGGAAACTGGGTGAGCATCAGGAAGTGGAATGAGTTTAAATAGCCATCGCAGAGTACTCTTGTGGTCATCCCCCACAACAAGAGGTGGACCACTTTAGAAACTGTTGGGGGGATTACCTGGCAGAGGAAAGTCAAAAGGGTGATAGGGGATTTGTTAGTTAGGGAAACAGAACAAGAGTGGCTAATATCCTAGTGGTAAGGCTTGCTAGTGCTAGTGTGGGGGGAGGGGTGATGTGGTTAACATAAGTTGTAGGGGGAAAGGGAGCCAGAATGACAGAACAGATATTGGAGAGGGTGAATTAAATTGAATTTATTACATACATCCTTCATATACATGAGGAGTAGAAATCTTTATGTTATGTCTCTGTCTCAATGTGCAATGTGTAATTTATAATAAATAGTTTGTACATAGGACAATCAATATAACAGAGAAATCAATTAATTAGTCTGATGGCCTGGTGGAAGATGATGTTCTGGAGCCTGTTGGTCCTTTTGCTGTGGTACCTTTTCCTGAATGTTAAACAGCAGGAACAGTTTGTAGTTGTGTGATTCAGGTCCCCAATAGCCTTTGGGCCCTTTTTACGCACCTGTCTCTGTAAACGTCCTGAATATTGGGATGTTCACATCTACAGATGCGCTGGGCTGTCCGCACCACTCTCTGCAGGTTTCTGCGAATAAGGGAAGTACAGTTCCCATACCAGGCAGTGATGCAGCCAGTCAGGATGCTCTCAATTGTGTCCCTGTAGAATGTTCTTGGGATTTGGGGCTCCACCACAAACTTCTTCATCCATCTGAGGTGAAAGAGGTGCTGTTGTGCTCTTTTCACAACACAGCCAGTATGTACAGACCATGTGAGATCCTTGATGATGTTTATGCCAAGGAATTTAAAGCTGTTCACCCTCTCAACCCCAGATCCACTGATGTCAATAGGGGTTAGCCTGTCTCCATTCCTCCTGTTGTCCACAATCAGCTCCTTTGTTTTTCTGACAATCAGGGAGAGTTTGTTTTCTTGACACCAGTCAGATGTTGTTCAGACGTCACATAGAGTCAGCAGTCAAATGTTCGAGCATGGTGCAATGAATGTGCAGAGCTGTGTACATCACAATGCATGAAGCATTGTACGAAATCCAGAGGAGCACAGGACAGGGAATTCTGATATTGTAGCCATTATTGGGACTTGGTTGCATGCAACAGTCTGAGGGATTTAGAGGAACAAATTTGTAGAGAGATCGCAGACCATGCCAAGAAACGAAGTTTGACTCAGTAAGTGATTTTAACTTTACATATATTGACTGGGACTCCCATACTGTCAAAGGACTAAACGGGGTAGAGTTTGTCAAATGTGCCCTTAGTCAGTATGTAGAATTCCTGATGTAGAAGTGTGCAATGAGCTGTTAGGAAATGATCCAGGGCTGGTGACAGAAGTTAGTGATCATAATGCCATGAAATTCAAAGTAAAGATAAAAAAAATAAAGGTCTGGACCATGGGTTGAGGTTCTAAATTGCAGAAAGGTCAATCTTGATGGTATCAGAAAGGATCTGACAAGTGTGGTTTGGGACAGGCTGTTTTCTGGCAAAGGAGTACTTGGTAAGTGGGAGGCCTTCAGAAGTGAAATTTTGAGGGTGTAGAGTTTGTATGTGCCTGCCAAAATAAAAGTTGAAAGGTAACTGGTGCAGGGAACTTTGGTTTTCAAGAGATATTGAGGCCTGGGATATTTTGTTCCTCGAAATGCCTCAGACTGTTGGGTGCTACCAAAACTCATTAATCAATATCATAATTCCATGCCCTGAGCCCATCTGACTTTTCTTTAGTCATCTGCTGTAGGTTTCTAAAAGCTTCCCAATAGTTTTTGCTCTATATTTTGCCATCCCTTTGGCTTTTCTGTTGGTTCGGCATCTCATTTCAGCCACGGTTGTGTCCTCCTGCCTTTCCAATGCTTCTTTTGGATGTATCGATCACTCAGCTCCCGAATTGCTCCCAGAAATTCCAGCCATTGCTGCTCCATTGTCACTCCTACCTCTACCCTTCCAAACAAGTTTGGCCAGCTTCTCTGTCATAGAAACATGGAGAAGTTCAGTTTGGAAACAGGCTATTTGGCTCATTTAGTCAATGCCAAAAAAAACATTTAAGTTGTCTAATGCAGCTACCTGCACCGGGACCATTGCCCCCCATACCCCTACCATCCAGACCCCCATCTGAACTTCTTTGAAATGGTGAAGCTGACCTCATATTCACCACTTGAGCTGGCATTTCATTCCACACACTCACAACCATTTCAGCGAAGAGCTTTTCCAAATATTCCCGTTAAATTTTCACCTTCCCCACTTCCCCACAACTTCTGGTTGTCATCCCACCGACCTCACTGGAAAAGGCTGCTTGCATTTACCCTATCTATACCCTCATAATTGTGTATACTTCTAACAAATCCTCAAAGCAATGCATAATTTCCTTGTTTATGTTCAGAGCCTTATTCAGATGTATAAGATGATGAGGGGCATTGTTTATGTGGATAGCCAGAGTTTTATTCCCAGGGCTGAAGTGGCTAACACGAGGGGCAATAGTTTTAAGGTGCTTGGAGATAGATACCGAGGGGATGTCAGGGGTAGGTGTTTTACACAGAGAGTGGTGGTAGTGTGGAATGCACTGCCGGAATTTGTGCGAGAGGGTTTCAGTAACTGTGGGGCCAGGTCACAGATTGGAGATGGCAGAAATTCCCCATTCATAGAGAGACAGAAAGAGCATCAGAGAACTTGATGATCATTCCAGGTACCAGCACTGTGCCCAGTTAGATTATCTCTCCTTCCAACTTGGGTTGAACTTCACTGTAACAGTGTGATGCCAGATCACACCTTGACAACTGAAGTGATCTCATCTGAAATGTTGTCCTACACCCATTGATGGATTTTGTAAATCTATTTACAGGTTAAAACTGACAAGGAATTTGTCTACGGGAACGTTGAACACAACACGCCAGTTTTGCTGTCTCTGTCCAGATGTTTAAGAAGTGGAGCAAGGGATTCACTCGATCATCCTTCCTGCTCAGACTGTGGGGAGGGATTCACTCGCTCATCTGACCGACTGGCACGCTCGTCATTTTACACGGGTGAGTTCCCACTCATCTGCTCAGACAGTGGGAATGGATTCACTCAGTCATTTCAACTGAAGGTACATCAGCAAGTTCACACTGGGCAAGGCCATTCACCTCTTCTGTGTGTGAGAAGGGATTCAGTCGGTCTTCCCACCTGTCAGTTCTCACTGGGCAGAGGCTGGTCATCTGCTGAATTTGTGGGGAACGATTCACTCGGTCATCTGACCTAATGGCTCACAGGCGAGTTCACACCGGGGAGGGACCGTTCACCTGCTCGGACTGTGGGAAAGGATTCACTTGCTCATCTAAACTGAAGGTACATCAGCGAGTTCACACTGGGGAGAGGCCATTCACCTGCTCAGACTGTGGGAAGGGATTCACTTGCTCATCTAAACTGAAGGTACATCAACGAGTTCACACTGGGGAGAGGCCGTTCACCTGCTCAGACTGTGGGGAGGGATTCACTTTGTCATCTCAGCTACTGAGACACCAGTTAGTTCACACCGGAGAGTTACCATTCACCTGTTCAGACTGTGGGAAAGGATTCACTCGGTTATCTAAACTAAAGGTACATCAGAGAGTTCACACTGGAGAGAGGCCATTCACCTGCTCAGACTGTGGGATAGGATTCACTTGCTCATCTAATCTGAAGATACACCAGTCAGTTCACAGTGGACAGAGGCCGTTCGCCTGCTCAGACTGTGGGAAGGGATTCACTCGGTCGTCTCAACTGAAGATACATCAAAGAGTTCACACTGGAGAGAGGCCATTCACCTGCTCAGTCTGTGGGAAGGCATTTGCTCGGTCATGTCAACTGAAGGCACATCAGAGAGTTCACACTGCAGAGAGGCCATTCACTTGCTCAGACTGTGGGAAAGGATTCACTCAGTCATCCACCCTAATATCTCACCAGCGAGTTCACACTGGGGAGCGGCTGTTCACCTGCTCGGACTGTGGGAAAGGATTCACTTCATCATATCAACTGAAGGTACATCAGCGAGTTCACACTGGGGAGAGACCGTTCATCTGCTCAGAGTGTGGGAAAGGATTCAGTCAGTCATCCAACCTACAAGCACACCGGTCAGTTCACACAGGGGAGAGGCCATTCACCTGCTCAGTGTGTGGGAAGAGATTCACTCGGTCATCTAAACTGAAGGCACATCAGAGAGTTCACACTGGGGAGAGGCCATTCACCTGCTCAGACTGTGGGAAGGGATTCATTCAGTCATCCACCCTAATGGCACACCAGCGAGTACACACCGGGGAGCGGCCATTCACCTGCATGGAATGTGGGAAGGGATTCACTTCATCATCTCAACTGAAGGAACATCAGCGAGTTCACACTGGGGAGAAGCCATTCACCTGCTCAGAGTGTGGGAAAGGATTCACTCAGTCATCCCACCTACAAGCACACCAGTCAGTTCACACTGGGGAGAGGCCGTTCACCTGCTCAGACTGTGGGAAGAGATTTACTTGGTCATCTCAACTGCAGAGACACCAGCAAGTTCACACTGGGTAGAGGCCGTTCCCCTGCTGTGAATGTGGGAAAGGATTCACTCAGTCATCTAACCTTGTGTAACTCTTGCTTCAGCTAGCAGCTTAATATAGGGGGTGATAGCCCCCCAGCCGAGCCAAACTTAAGAAATCTCATTTGGGAGGATGCTGCATGATCTGTCCCCTGTTACCATCAGTACCCTGAAATACCAAACAGTACACAATATGTGATTAAACAATTAAGCTTTATAATTCTTACTTTGACTATATGGTTAGCGAAGAACAAAAAGGGCCCACTCTCTCCATTCGCATCTTTTCATCTCTCCCTGGCAAAAGACCACAAAAATCTCTCTTCCAGACTCACAAGAAAGAACATTTCACTCATTGGATAGCTCCGCACTCCAAAACCCTGTTATCTCTAGTCGTAACCTAAACATTGCTGCTACAGAGAAACCATTACCTCAGCAGTGAAACACTGCACCGAGGCCATTACATTAGCAGTGAAACCTTACAGTGTGTTACACTTGTGACATACTGCTGGGTTCACACTGGGGAGAAAGTTTCAATAAGCTGCATGCTGGATATTTGTCCATCACCATTGCTGAATGCAATTTCGAGAGTGACTGTCGGTGCTGAACTCTGCAATTATTGCTGCTGCTCACCACACCCAGTTCTGCACCCTGGTCACTGGGCATGGGAAGAGTTTCTTCTGCTGCATATTCACCTTTAATGGGACTGCATCTGAGACAAATAAATCAGTTCTATTTTAAACTCTGTGTCAGGGACTTAGTGAATTTATAACTCACCTAGTGTTCAGTAGAGAGTCAGCTCAGGCTGGCTGGACCCTGCCAGTGATTCTGTTCCATAACAGTCCTTTTAAGTCCTCTGCTGTTGTTCATCTCTCGCTCTCCCTGTGGGATGGGTTCCAGTCACCACTCTGTGGGTGAAGAGGTTTCCCTTGAATTTTCTGCAGACTGAACAAGTCGAGCTGACTGCAGTTCTGTCTGAGATATCCTTCGCCTCTCAAATCTCTGGGCTGAGGAAGAATGACATTGGGAGTTAACCTCCTTATTCAGGGCTCATTTCCACATTACATGTCATTTTCTGTGCTTCTAAAGGGTTGTTAGAAAATACCACTGTCCTCTAAAGAGTGAAATCAGAATAGGAAACCATTAGTTGGATGTTCAACAGAGCAGGGTCAGAAACCAGAGGCAGGTCTGCACAGGGCAGAGTTTGAGGCTCTGGACGATGGTCAGGGTAAGAACGTATGATGAGGAGAAGGGAATCAGCAGCGGGGTGTGGCAACGAATGACAGAGTAGCAACATTTGGAAGCTGATTGACAGAGAAAATAATTTGGTTGTCTGACTGATGGCACAAACAATGCCTGTGGTGAGGTGCTCCAGTGGTCGAGGAACATGTGTGTGTTGGGAATGGTTTTATCTATTGCGGGAGTTGTTCCCACTTGTTTATCCTGTAATATTATATCTGAATGGTTATTATGGATTGTCCTGTCTGAAATAATGTGTTGATTATCATATAATTTGTAAGATTTTGACTCTAAAACTGGACCAGGCTTGAATTTATGGTGCCTTTATGAAGTGATGGAGGGCATTCATGAGTTTGTATTTTAAAGCAAGATTTTGATGAATGATATTTACCACTTGATTGTACCTTTGTAAGTGATCAAATTGAATTAAACTGCTGCAGGATCCTGGAATGTGTTGGATTGTGTCTGGTTTCTCTTGGCATTTTCTGCACTTGCTGCCTTGTTTGTTTGTATTTCATGTGTTTTCGATTTTTTTTTCCCCTTTTGTTAACCAGCTTGTCCTGTATTTCTGCAAGGAACCCCTCTGTTTCTGGGAAGAGTTCTCCAACTCTCAGTCAGGTGCTCGATGCTTCCTCGTCACCATCTCATCTGCTCAGATCGTTGAGATGCCTGCCATGGAGGGTCATACTCATTTCACTGGTTACTGTTTTCTTCCATAGTGATTATTCATTTCTTTGAGCTGGTCTCTCATTTAAGTTTTCTGGTCTGTATTTCTTATCACGATGGCATATACACACATGGAGTGCTGAATTCTGTTCATTTTTGATGAAAATATATACTTAGAAGTTTTATCTGACTGTTGTGTGATTTTTTTTTCATGTGTGTTTTTTCCAAGGTAGTGTTAATCTAAATGGGTTTGAGTGTAAATAGTCTTTTCTAAAGTTATTTACCTTTGAAATGGATTGAAATGGGATCAAGGTATTTTTATATAAAAAAAAGTCAATGTCGGTTTTCATGGAAGTGTTTATTGCCTTTGTTGTATTTGTTAACTATTGAGCTCTGTTTGGCAAGTTTTTTTAAGCCTTGAACTAAATTTTGTCAAAGGTTTTCCCTATTTCGCACTACTTTCTATTTTCTTTGCTTGTTGATATTCCAGATATGTGGGTATCAAGAGTCCCGAGGAAGGGTCTTGGCCTGAAATGTTGATTCCCATCCATAGATGCTGCCTGACATGCTGAGCTCCTTCAGCACTTTGTGTGTAGTTCTCTAGATTTCTAGCATCTGCAGGTCCTCTTGTTTCCCAGATACATTTCTTGTAAGAACAAGCCAGTAGTGGGGTTGTGTGTGGCTCTGTTTGTAAAATATTAAATAAAATCATTAGAAAGAGGTGGCATAGGGTTGGAAGGTGTAGAACCTGTGGGTAGAATTAAGGAACAGCAAATGTAAAAAAAAATCCTTGATGCGAAATGTACAGAGACCTCCAAACAGTAGTAAGTACATGGGCCTCAAATTACAATAGGAGATAGGAAATGTGTGCCAAAAGGGCAATGTTACAATCATCATGGGGGATTGTCATGCAGGTGATTAGGAAAATTAGGATAGTGCTGATCTCAAGAGGAGGAATTCCTAGAATGCCTACAAGATGCTTTTTTAGAGCAGCTCGTGGTTGAGCCCACTTGGGGCTCAGCTATTCTGCATTGGTTGTTGTAATGAAACCGGTATTAATGAGGTCACTTAAGTTCAAAGAACCCTTAGGGGCAAGTGATCTTAATATTATCAAATTCACCCTGACCTTCGAGAAGGAGAAGATAAAGTCAGATGTGGAATAAAGTGAATTACAGATGCATGAGAGGAAAAATTGGTCAAAATTGATTTGAAAAGAACACGGGCAGGGATGAAAACAGAGCAGCAATGGCTGGAATTTCTGGAAGCAATTCGGAAGACACAGGATATATACAAACCCCATTTCCAGAAAAGTTGAGATATTTTCCAAAATGCAATAAAAAACGAAAATCTGTGATATGTTAATTCGCGTGAACCTTTATTTAACTGACAAAAGTACAAGGAAAAGATTTTCAATAGTTTTACTGACCAACTTAATTGTATTTTGTAAATGTGCACAAATTTAGAATTTGATGGCTGCAACACACTCAACAAAAGCTGGGACTGAGTTAAAATAAGATTGAAAAGTGCACAGAATATTCAAGTAACACCGGTTTGGAAAACGCCACATTAAGCAGGCTAATTGGTAACAGGTGAGGTATCATGACTGGGTATAAAAGTAGCGTCCATCAAATGCTCAGTCTTTGCAAGCAAGGATGGGTTGTGGCTCACCCCTTTATGCCAAAATTTGTGAGAGAATTGTCAGTCAGTTCAAAAGGAACATTTCTCAACACAAGATTGCAGAGAATTTAGGTCTTTCAACATCTACAGTACATAATATTGTGAAAAGATTCTGAGAATTCAGAGACATCTCAGTGCGAAAAGGGCAAAGTCGGAAACCACTGTTGAATGCGCGTGATCTTCCAGCCCTCAGGCGGCACTGCCTAAGAAGCCATCATGCTACTGTGCCAATTATAGCCACCTGGACTCGGGAGTACTTCGGAAAACCATTGTCACTAAACACAGTCCGTCACTGCATCCAGAAATGCAACTTGAAGCTGTATTACGCAAGGAGGAAGCCATACATCAACTCTATGCAGAAACGCCGATGAGTGCTCTGGGCCCGAGCTCATCTCAGATGGACTGAAAGACTGTGGAACTGTGTGCTGTGGTCAGATGAGTCCACATTTCAGCTAGTTTTCGGAAAAAAAGCAGGCATCAAGTTCTCCATGCCAAAGATGAAAACAACCATCCAGATTGTTATCAGCGAAAGGTGCAAAAGCCAGCATCTGTGATGGTATGGGGGTGCATCAGTGCCCACGGCATGGGTGAGTTACATGTATGTGAAGGTACCATTGACTCTGAGGCATATATTAGGCTTTTAGAGAGACATATGTTGCCATCAAGGCGACGTCTCTTCCCGGGACGTCCATGCTTATTTCAGCAGGACAATGCCAGACCACATTCTGCACGGGCTACAACAGCGTGGCTTTGTAGACACAGAGTGCGTGTGCTTGACTGGCCTGCTGCCAGTCCAGCTCTATCTCCTATTGAAAATGTATGGCACATGATGAAGAGGAGAATCAGACAACGGAGACCACGGACTGTTGAGCAGCTGAAGTCTTATATCAAGCAAGAATGGACAAAATTTCCAATTGCAAATCTACTACAATTATTATCCTCAGTTCCAAAACAATTAAAAAGTGTTATTAAAAGGAAAGGTGATGTAACACAATGGTACACATGCCTCTGTACCAACTTTTGTTGAGTGTGTTGCAGCCATCAAATTCTAAATTTGTGTATGTTTACAAAATACAATTAAGTTGGTCAATAAAACTATTGAAAATCTTTTCTTTGTACTTTTGTCAGTTAAATAAAGGTTCATGTGAATTAACATATCACAGATATTTGTTTTTATTGCATTTTGGAAAATATCCCAACTTTTCTGGAAAGGGGGTTTGTACATCAGAAAGAGGAAGTCATATTTTAAAAGGTAAGGTGACAAAACCATTGCTGATAAGAAAAACCAAAGACAACATAAAAACCAAAGAGAGGCCATAGAGCAAAAATTACTGGAAGTTAGAGCATTGGGCAGCTTTCAAAAACCAACAGAATGCAACTAAAATAATTAAGAAGGAAAATAGTCATAGTCATACTTTATTGATCCCAGGGGAAATTGGTTTTCATTACAGTTGCACCATAATAATAAATAGTAATAGAACCATAAATAGTTAAATAGTAATATGTAATTTATGCTAGTAAATTATGAAATAAGTCCAGGATCAGCCTATTGGCTCAGGGAGTCTGACCCTCCAAGGGAGGAGTTGTAAAGTTTGATGGCCACAGGCAGGAATGACTTCCTATGACGCTCTGTGCTGCATCTCGGTGGAATGAGTCTCTGGCTGAATGTACTCCTGTGCCCACCCAGTACATTATGTAGAGGATGGGAAACATTGACTAAGATGGCATGCAACTTAGACAGCATTCTCTTTTCAGACACCACCGTGAGAGAGTCCAGTTCCATCCCCACAATATCACTGGCCTTACGGATGAGTTTGTTGATTCTGTTGGTGTCTGCTACCCTCAGCCTGCTGCCCCAGCACACAACAGCAAACATGATAGCACTGGCCACCACTGATACGTAGAACATCCTCAGCATCGTCTGGCAGATGTTAAAGGACCTCAGTCTCCTCAGGAATAGAGACGGCTCTGACCCTTCTTGTAGACAGCCTCAGTGTTCTTTAACCAGTCCAGTTTATTGTCAATTTGTATCCCCAGGTATTTGTAATCCTCCACCATGTCCACACTGACCCCCTGGATGGAAACAGGGGTCACCGGTACCTTAGCTCTCCTCAGGTCTACCACCAGCTCCTTAGTCTTTTTCACATTAAGCTGCAGATAATTCTGCTCACACCATGTGACAAAGTTTCCTACCGTAGCCCTGTACTCAGCCTCATCTCCCTTGCTGATGCATCCAACTATGGCAGAGTCATCCGAAAACTTCTGAAGATGACAAGACTCTGTGCAGTAGTTGAAGTCTGAGGTGTAAATGAGAAAGGGAGACAAGACAGTCCCCCGTGGAGCCCCAGTGCTGCTGATCACTCTGTCGGGGACACAGTGTTGCAAGCACATGTACTGTGGTCTGCCAGTCAGGTAATCAAGAATCCATGACACCAGGGAAGCATCCACCTGCATCGCTGTCAGCTTCTCCCGCAGCAGAGCAGGGCGGATGGTGTTGAACACACTGGAGAAGTCAAAAAACATGACCCTCACAGTGCTCGCTGGCTTGTCCAGGTGGGCGTAGACACGGTTCAGCAGGTGGACGATGGCATCCTCAACTCCTTGTCGGGGCTGGTAGGCGAACTGGAGGGGATCTAAGCGTGGCCTGACCATAGGCCAGAGCAGCTCCAGAACAAGTCTCTCCAGGGTCTTCATGATGTGGGAGGTCAATGCCACCGGTCTGTAGTCATTGAGGCCGCTGGGGCGTGGCGTCTTCGGCACAGGGATGAGGCAGGACATCTTCCACAGTACAGGAACCCTCCGGAGCCTCAGGCTCAGGTTGAATACATGGCAAAGTACTCCACATAGCTGAGGGGCATAGGTTTTGAGCACCCTGGTCCTGACACCATCCGGTCCTTCAGCCTTGCTTGAGTTGAGACGTTTCAGCTGTCTTCTCACCTGTTCAGTCGTGAAGCCCACCGTGGTGGTTTTGTGTGGGAAAGTGATATAGTCATGAGAGCAGGGTGGGGGACTGTGAGGAGGGGTAGGAGGGGAGAGTGGAATATGTGTTGGTTGGGAGCCGAGAACAGATGGCTCATGTGGGGGATGGGCAGGGGTCACAATGTCAAATGTTAAAGAACAGGTTAAGTTCATTGGCCCTGTCCCCACTGCCTTCAGCTCCTCTGTTGTTAGTTTGCCGGAACCCAGTGATGGTCCTCATCCCCCTCCAGACCTCTCTCATGTTGTTCTGCTGGAGTTTCCACTCAAGCTTTTTCCTGTACCTGTCTTTAGGCCTCCCTGATCCTGGCTTTCAGGTCCCTCTGTATTGCCCTCAGCTCCTACCTATTTCCACTTCTAAACACTCTCTTTTTAGCGTTCAGGATGTCCTTAATGTCCTTTGTCACCCGTGGCTTGTTATTTGAATAACAAAGGATAGTTCTCGTCAGAACATTGCAGATGGATTGCATAGGTGAGCTAGCCAGTAATATTAAAGAGGATACCAAATTTTTCTTCAGGTATTTCTTCTCTTCTTCATGTGCCTTGTGAGTTACACACATGGGCGAACATGGCTCTCCACCTTGAATGATCCCTCGCAGCATCAGTGATATCTCGCACACTGAGATCTGTTAGTCCTTTCACAGTGTCCATATATTTTCTTCTTTGCCTTCCTCTACCGTGTTTCCCAGGCACATGGACTTGTAATGTGAGGCATTCTATTTCTGATGACATGGCCCAGGAATTCAAATTTCCTCTTATTTAATGTTCTCATGAAATATCTTTTTGTATGGGCACGTTGGAGTACTGACTCATTAGTTACCCTGTATGATATTTTCAGCATTCTTCTAAGAAACCACATTTCTGTTGCTTCTAAGTTTCTTTGGAGTTCTGGTGTAAATGTCCATGTTTCGGAAGCATACTGCAAGATTGACCGGATGTAACATTTTAGTAGCCTAAGTCTTGTTGTCATAGAAATGTGTCTGTTGGTAAAAATAGGTTTCATTTTTTGGAAGTTGGTTTTGGCAATGGCAATTCTTTTTGTCTCTACTTTACTTCTACCATCTTGTGATATAAAACTACCAAGGTAATTAAAGCTGGTCTTTTGTTCAATCTCTTTGTTTCCTATGTACAATTGGCAGTTGGGAGTATCCTGCTGTTTTGATATTACCATACAGTTTGTTTTTTTACAGTTGATGGTTAGACCAGAATCTGCACTTCTTTGGACTACTTTGTCTAGGAGGACATGTAGGTTTTCTGCAGCACTTGCTATTAAGGAGGTATCGTCTGCATATCTTATATTGTTGATGTTAATTAACATCTCCAATTTTATCCCATCTGGGTCTTCTATTTCTCTGAGAATCATTTCACTATAGGTATTAAATAATTCTGTTGAGGCAACACATCCCTGTCTAACTCCTCGTTGAATTTTAGTCCAACTGCCTATATTACCATCAATTTTCACTACCGCTGTTTGATTCCAATATAAATTTTGAAGCAGTTGTTAGTCCTTTCAGGTACATGTAGTGTAAAAGAGAGGCAGAAGTGGATATCGGACCACTGAAAAATGATGCTGGAGAGGTATTAATGGGGTGTGGGTGCAAGGTGATGGCAGATAAACCGAATAAGTATTGTACATCACTCTTATCTGTGGAAGACGTTGGCAGGAATATGGAAGTCCCAGATGCCAGTGGTCAGAAAGTGTAGTTACTTTGCTCGGGAGAAGGTTCTCAGGAAACAGAGATGGCCTGAAGGTCAATAGATCACCTGGACCAGATGGTGTACAGCCCAGAGATCTGAAAGAGGTGGCTGAAGAGATGTGGAGGCATTAGCAATGATTTTTCAAGAATCGTTAAGGAAATTATATCCTAAGAAGTTTTTTCCTTCACTACTCCCCCTCTCCCAGTTTCACCTATCACCTACCACTTCTTCAACCGCTCTTACCCCCACGCTTCTTCCTCTGACATCTCACCTTTTTTTTCCCAGTCCTGATGAAGGGACTTGGCCCGAAACATTGACTGCTCACTATTTCCCATATATGCTGCCTGGCCTCCTTGGTTCCTCCAGTGTTTTGTGTATGTGTTGCTTGGATTTCCAGCATCCACGGATCTTCTCCCGTCCTTGATAAAAACAAAAGCGGGGTCATATAATATAGCAAGAATATTGTGGGAAGTTAGAGGATTGGGAAGGTTTTACATACCCAACAAGAGACAACTTAAAAAAAACACACAGGAGAGACAAGATGAAAAATTAAGGTATGTGTACCAATAATATCAAGTATCCAAAGTTTTTCAGATACATAAAGAGTAAAAGAGAGGCAAGAGCTGATATTGAACCTCTGGAAGATGATGCTGGTGAGTTAGTAATAAAGCAAAGAAACAGCGACTGAATGTAATAAGTATTTTCTGTCAATCTTCACTGTGTAAGACACTAGCAGTATAAGACCATAAGACATAGGAGCAGAATTAGGCCATTCAGCCCCATCAAGTCTGCTCTGCCATTCTATCATGTCTGATCCCGGTTCTCACTCAACCCCATGCACCTGCCTGCTCGGTATATCCTGTAATGCCCTGACTGATCAGCAAACTATTAGCTTCTGCCTTAAATGTACCCACAGACTTGGCCCCATCGTCGTATGTGTCAGAGAATTCCACAGATTCACTGCTCTCTGACTGAATGAAATCCTCCTTACCTACTCTAAAAGTTTGCTCCTCCGTTTTGAGGATTTAACACCACCCCCACCCGCATTTACTAAACATAGCTCAGTGCAGGAGTACAGGCCCAAGGCTGGCAAACGCTCCGCGTATCTTAACCCCTTCATTCCTGGAATAATCTTCGTACGGGCCCAAGGCTGGCAAACGCTCCGCGTATCTTAACCCCTTCATTCCTGGAATAATCTTCGTACAGGCCCAAGGCTGGCAAATGCTCCGCGTATCTTAACCCCTTCATTCCTGGAATAATCTTCGTACAGGCCCAAGGCTGGCAAACGCTCCGCGTATCTTAACCCCTTCATTCCTGGAATAATCTTCGTACAGGCCCAAGGCTGGCAAACGCTCTGCGTATCTTAACCCCTTCATTCCTGGAATAATCTTCTTGAACATCCTCGGGACTCTCTCCAATGACAACACACCTTTTCTGAGATACAGGTCCCAAATACTCTCGGTGCGGCCTAAGTAGTGTCTTATAAAGTGCCAGCATTATCTTCTTGCTCATATATTCTGCTTCAGTTTAAATGCCAGCATTGCATTTGCCGCCGTTACCACAGGCTCAACCTGCATTGAACCTTCTGGAACTCTTGCCCAAGGCCTCATATTTCCTTCTGCACTTCTGTTGTTTGAACCTTCTCCCCAATCAGATAATAGTTCACTATTGTTCCCTTTGCCAAAATGCATTATCGTACATTTCCCAATATTGTAATCCATCTGCCAATTTTTTGCCCATTCTTCACATGTGTCTGTGTCCTGCTGCAATCGCATTCCTTCCTCAGCACTACCGACGCCTCCACCTATCTCTGTATCATCCGCAAATCTTGCCACAAATCCATCAGATCCATTATCCACATCACCGACAAACAATGTGAAAAGTAGCAGACCGAATACTGACCCCTGAAGACCACTAGTCACTGCCAGCCAACCGGAAAAGGCTCCTTTTATTCCCACTCGCTGCCTCTTGACTGTCAGCCATTCCTCTATCCATGCCAGTATTTCTTCTGATTGTTATCCTGTTAAGTAGTCTCATGTGTGACACCTTATCAGATGCCTTCTGAAAATCCAAATAAATGATATCCACTGTCTCTCATTTGTCCATCCTGCTTATGACTTCCTCGAAGAACTCTAACAGATTTGTCGGGCAGGATTTCCCTGTACAGACGCTATGCTGGTTTTGACTTATTTTATTATTAGTCTCCTAGTACCCCGAAACCTCATCTGTTATAATAGACTCCAACACTTTCCCAGCCAGAGGTTAGTCTAACTGGACTATAATTTGCTCTCTTCCGCCTTCCTCCCTTCTCAAAGAGTGGATTGACATTTGCAATCTTCCTGTCCTCTGGGACCATGCCAGAGTCAAGTGATTCTTGACAGGTCATGACCAATGCATCTGTTATCTCTTCAGCAACCTCTCTCAGGACTCTGGGATGTAGTCCATCTGATCCAGGCGACTTATCCACTTTAAGAACCTGAGTTTGCCCAGCTCATTTTCCTTTGTAATAGCAATGGCACTCACTCCTGCTTCTGACACTCATGCATCTCAGGCACACTGCCAGTGTCTTCCACAGAGAAGATGGATGCAAAGTACCTATCAAGTTCATCTACCATCTCTTCCCCATTTCTACCTCATGAGCATCATTTTCCAGTGGTCCAATATCAACTCTCGCCTCCCTTTCGCATTTTTATAATGGTTTATATTATTGTCTAGTTTGCCCTCATATTTCACCTTTCCCCTTCATATAGCTTTTTTTTTGCCTGTTGTTGGATTTTAAAAGATACCCAATTATCTAACTTCCTACTTACTTTTGCTACCTTATATGCACTTTCCTTGGTTTTTGTACAGTCCTTAACTTACGACCATAAGATATAGGAGCAGAATTAGGCCATTTGGCCCATCGAAGCTGCTTTGCCATTTGATCATGACTGATCCCTTCCCAACTCAGCCTCAATCTCCTGCCTTCTCCCCATAACCCCTCATGCCCTGACTAATCAAGGATCTATCAAGCTCTGCCTTAAATATACCCGATGACTTGGCCTCCACTCCCATCTGCGGTGATGAATTCCACAGATTCACCAAGCTCTGGCAAAAGAAATTCCTCCTCAGCTCTGTTCTAAATGGGTGCCCCTCGTTTCCATGGGTGCCACCTGGCCTGCTGAGTTCCTCCAGCACTCCGTGCATGCAGCTGAATTTGAGAGCTGGAATATTCATTATCATTGCTTAACATGGCACTCTTCAGTCTTTCAGTCTTTATCTTCCTTCATCAGCCACGGTAGCCTAGCCCTGCTCTACCTGCTGAACCGTGTCTACACCCACCTGGACAAGCCAGCGAGCACTGTGAGGGTCATGTTTTTTGACTTCTCCAGTGCGTTCAACACCATCCGCCCTGCTCTGCTGGGGGAGAAGCTGACAGTGATACAGATGGATGCTTCCCTGGGGTCAGGGATTCTTGATTACCTGACTGGCAGACCACAGTACGTGTGCTTGCAACACTGTGTGTCCGACAGAGTGATCAGCAGCACTGGGGCTCCACAGGGGACTATCTTGTCTCCCTTTCACTTCACCATTTACACCTCGGACTTCAACTACTGCACAGAGTCTTGTCATCTTCAGAAGTTTTCGGATGACTCTGCCATAGTTGGATGCATCAGCAAGGGAGATGAGGCTGAGTACAGGGCTACGGTAGGAAACTTTGTCACATGGTGTGAGCAGAATTATCTGCAGCTTAATGTGAAAAAGACTAAGGAGCTGGTGGTAAACCTGAGGAGAGCTAAGGTACCGGTGACCCCTGTGTCCATCCAGGGGGTCAGTGTGGAAATGGTGGGGGATTAAAAATACCTGGGGACATGACCCTCACAGTGCTCGTTGGCTTGTCCAGGTGGGTGTGGACATGGTTCAGCAGGTAGACGATGGCATCCTCAACTCCTAGTCGAGGCTAGTAGTGAACTGGAGAGGATCTAAGTGTGGCCTGACCATAGGCCGGAGCAGCTCCAGAACATACATGTCTCTCCAGGGTCTTCATGATGTGGGAGGTCAATGCCACCGGTCTGTAATCATTGAGGCCGCTGGGGCATGGCGTCTTCGGCACAGGGACGAGACAGGACATCTTCCACAGTACAGGAACCCTCCGGAGCCTCAGGCTCATGTTGAATACATGGCGAAGTACTCCACATAGCTGAGAGGCACAGGCTTTTAGCACCCTGGTACTGACACCATCCGGTCCTGCAGCCTTGCTTGGGTTGAGACGTTTCAGCTGTCTTCTCACCTGTTCAGTTGTGAAGCCCGCTGTGGTGGTTTTTTGTGGGGGTGGGGTATGGTCATGACAGCAGGGTGGGGGACTGTGAGGAGGGGTAGGAGGGGAGAGTGGAATATGTGTTGGTTGGGGGCCGACAACAGATGGCTCATGTGGGGGATGGGCAGGGGTCACAATGTCAAATCCGTTAAAGAATAGGATAAGTTCGTTGGCCCTGTCCACACTGCCTTCAGCTCCTCTGTTGCTAGTTTGCCGAAACCTAGTAAAAGGCATTCAAAAGGACATATGGTGCATTGGCCTTTATCAATCGCGGAATTGAATTTAGGAGCCAAGAGGTAATGTTGCAGCTATATAGGACCCCGGTCAGACCCCACTTGGAGTACTGTGCTCAGTCCTGGTTGCCTGACAACAGGAAGGATGTGGAAACTATAGAAAGGGTGCAGAGGAGATTTACAAGGATGTTGCCTGGATTGGGGAGCATGCCTTATGAGAATAGGTTGAGTGAACTTGGCCTTTTCACCTTGGAGTGACGGAGGAGAGGTTACAGCGGGACTTTGATAGGATGCAAAACTTGGCTGAGAAGTGACAGATGGAGTTCAAGCTGGAGGATGAGAGGTGACCTGATAGGGGTGTACAAGATGATGAGAGGCATTGATTTTGTAGATAGTCAGAGGCTTTTCCGAGGGCTGAAATGGCTACCACAAGAATACACAGGTTTAAGGTCCTGGGGAGGACAGAGGAGATGTCATGGGTAAATTTTTTACTCAGAGGGCAGTGAGTGCATGGAATAGGCTGCCGGCAATGGTGGTGGAGGCGGATATGATAGGGTCTTTTAAGAGATTTTTGGATAGGTACATGGAGCTTAGAGAGATAGAGGGCTATGGGTAACCCTAGTAATTTCTAAGGCAGGGACATGTTCGACAGAACTTTGTGGGCAGAAGGGCTTGTATTGTGTTTTATGTTTCTATGAACATACATTTTGTGTCAGTAACAGATTTGGAAATGTTGGATTTGGTCTCTCAGCCAAATTGTTGACACAGTCTGGGAACAACTGGGCTCCGAGCACCGGTCCCTACAACACCGACTGGGACATCCTGCAGGCCTGGGGAGGGCCTGGTTATTCCTTGTATTTGAACACACAGAAAGCAGGAAGGCCACTCGGCCCCTCCACACCGTCCTGTCATTCAATAAAACCCCGGGTCCCCAACACTACTCCCATCCCCACTTTTCCCGGACCATTGGCCCCGCTTGCAGGGCAACAGTCTGCCGGTGTTTGCCCCCCAATGTGGTGAATCGCCACCACCGTGGGCTCAGACATTTCCACAGATGAGCCCCTCCTGTCCCCACCGGGACAAACATCCTGTCCGCCCCCTCTCTCACCGTCTTCATCCTCTCCCTCCCCGGGGAACCGGCATCAAACCGACGGGCCGAGCGGTCTCCTCCTACCTCTCAGCGATACATCAGACTCCGGCCGCAGGAGACGCTTCACAAACGCCCCAACTTCCCTCGGAGGGAAATGGAAATAAATCAGAAAGCGGACATTTACTTTGGGATTTGTTCCGCTTTAACGGAGTAACGCCCTCTCGGCTTGTCCGCCACCACTATTGGTTGTAACCAGTGATTGACATCGCTTCGCACCAATGGGAATAGCGCAGCTCTGCTTTCAATTCAATTCCTCTGTTGACTGTCGGGGGGGGTGGGCGTGGCTCGTGCTCAGTAGCTCAGCCGTTAAACCGAAAAAGCTCGAGCACAGCAGCGCGTCTGTGACGTAAGGCACCGTGCTCGTGACAGCAGATGCAGATACGGGGAGACCATGGGTGACGTCAGGCGCGTGGGGGGTGCTGCTGTGTGACGTCACGTGAGGGGAAGCGCTTCAATTTTAAAACACCTTTTGTTGGGTCTGATCTGGAACAACAAAATTAAATTCGGGTTTCATCGGGAGCGGATCCGGTGTTGTGAGATGTGTCCGGCTGTGCCGTGTTGGTGGTGGAGTGGGCAGCGGGGTGTTTGTCTCCGGGCTCTCCTCAGCCCCGGTTTTCACTTTGCGACCGAGCCCGGGCCGTGGATCAATTCCTTGTGGTTCTGCAGGGGGTTTGGGGCGAAGGGACAGTCTGTCTGTCTGTCTGTCTGTCTGTGTGGGTCGGGGTTATGAGTGGGTCCCGGGACACATTAACTTGTAAACACCGGACCATCTGGTGAATTGGATCAGACAGCTTCGCTCGCCTGTCCTTTCAGGAAACAACAATTCTCTCTTCATATTAATGACTGTCTAAACTTGCTGTGAACAAGATTATGTGTTACAAGATTGTGAGTTACAGAGTCTAGGACAGCTGTCACCGTCATGGGCTGCGAGTGCAGACAGGGATTGGGGTCACTGAGCTGTGCATCAGAGAAGGACACGGGTTTGTACAGCCTCCTGTGGGGTAGAAATGTCCACACGGTGAATTCGGATCTGCTGGCACATCGGGAGTCTGAAAGGGAAAGGGAATAGGGAAGGGGCTGAGCAGAGAGTTTTAACAGGGGTGGAGGAGTACAGGAGCTGTCTGATAGATCGTTTTAATTGTTTTTATAATCTCACAGATGGTGACTGAGGAAGAAGCTTGTTGACGGAGGATACCCGGAGGGGAGCGGCTCAGACACGGAATCAGGAATTGAATGAAATTGACTTTATTTCTTACATCCATCAGGAGTAAAAATCTTTACTTGACGTCTCCATCTAAATGTGCAACGTGCAATCATAGTAATTTATAACAGTTTATAATAAATAAAACAGACAATGTAATATAGAGTACACTCAAATCAGCGTGAGTTCATCAGTCTGTCTGCCTGGTGGAAGAAGCTGTCCCGGAGCCTGTTGGTCCTGGCTTTTATGTTGCGGTACCGCTTCCCGGATGGTATCAGGAGAGTGACAGTGATGTGATTTCCTGTGTCACGGGTACAGACAGTCATCTCAAGTGAGGAGTTTGTGTGGAGATGCAGCTTCCCTGGAGATGGAGGAAAGAGGACACACCAACAGGTGGAACCAGCTGTGGGAAGACATGGTTTGTCAGGTCTGACGATGAGCTGAATGTACCATAACCTTCAGACTGAATCAGAAAACCATTCTGAGGGTATTTGAAATGTCAGAAGCAGGGGAGATGTGATCACATGTGCAGAGGGCAGGGGTTGTGTCTCCATCAGAACCTCAGTGAGATGGTTCAAGTTACAATGTGCAGGAATGAAAACACAGTGTTGGGTGCTGGATTTAATCATTGATTCTGACACAGTGAGAGGGTTAGTTTCGTTGTAAGGAGGCAACATTACTGTCCCCTTACTGTCTTTCCTCTCCACCCCATCCTCCCTCTCACCCCCACATTGGACATAAGTTCAGGGTGAAAGTGAATACTTTGAGGGGAGTCTGAAGGGGAATTCTTCACTCAGAGTTTGGTGGGAGTGTGGAATGAGCTGCCAGCAGAAGTTGTGGATGTGGGTTCGATTAAGACACTAAAGAGAAATTTGGGTGATGAGATGGATGGGAGGTGTATGGAGGCTATGGTGCAGGTAGTTGGAATTAGGCAGTAAAAACATAAACAGGTCAGCATTGACTAGAAGGGCCGAAGGGCCTGTTTCAGTGCTGCTGGGCTCTGTGACTGTCATAATATTCTGATCTGTAATTTCCAGAGTCAGTGCTTTGCTGCTAATGACTGAACCCAGAAATTTACCCAAACAAGAACTGAAAGACTCGTAAAATTGAAAGACTGCAGAAAGCGTTTACAAGCTGTGATCCTTGCCAAGGCGGATGTTACTAAGTACTGACCATGCAGGTTGTCCAAACTTTTGCTTCGGGCCCTTTTCCTTTCTTGCTATTTTGAAACTGTAAAAGATGGAAATAAAAATATAATCCTGCTTAAAATATTAAAGAAATGTGCCATATTTAACTTTGTGCCTTTTGGAAATCAGGTCATCTTTTACTCGCTTAGCTATTCACAGTAACAGAAATTTAACCAGGGGCGCCCAAACATTTGCATGCCACTGTATATATCCTGTGCCTTCCGAATTGCTTCCAGAAATTCCTGCCATTGCTGCTCTGTTTTCATCCTGCCCATGTTCTTTTCAAATTAATTTTGACCAATTTATCTCTCATGCCTCTCTAATTTTCTTTAATTCCACATCTGACTTTAGCTTCTCCTTCTCCAATGTCAGGGTGAATTTGATCATATAAAGATCACTTTCCCTTAAGGGTTCTTTGAACTTAAGTGTCCTCATTAATTCCGCTTCATTACAACACCCAATCCAGAATAGCTCATCCCCAAGTGGGCTCAACCATGAGCTGCTCTAAAAAAGCATCTTGTTGGCATTCTAGGAATTCCTCCTCTTGAGACCAACACCATCCTAATTTTCCTAATCACCTGCAAGACAAACCCCATGACTATTGTAACATTGCCCTCTTGGCACGCACTTTCTATCTCCCATTGTAACTTGTGGACCACATACTTACTACTGTTTGGAGATCTCCATACAATTCCCATCAGGGATTTTTTTTTTACATGTGCTGTTCCTTAATTCTACCCACAGATTCCACACATTCCAACCCTATGCCAACTATTTCTAATGATTTTATTTACTATTTTACCAACAGATCCACACAACCCCACTACCAGCTTGTTTTTGGCTTGTTCTTCCAAGAAGCATATAAGTATCTGGGAAACAAGTGGACCTGCAGATGCTAGAAATCTGGAGAACGACACACAAAGTGCTGGAGGAGCTCAGCATGTCAGGCAGCATCTATGGATGGGAATCAACATTTCAGGCCAAGACCCTTCATCGGGACTCTTGATACCCACGTCTCTGGAATATCAACGAGCAAAGAAAATAGAAAGTCGTGTGAAATCAGGAAAACCTTTGACAAAATTTAGCTCAAGGCTTAAAAAAACCCTGCCAAACAGAGCTCAATAGTTAACAAATACAACGAAGGCAATAAACACTTTCATCAATACCAACATTAGCTTTTTTAAAGTGAAAATATCTTCGTCCCATTTCAATCAGTAAAATTTATAAAGATAAATAAGAACTTTGGAAAACTTTAGAAAAGACTATTTACACTAAACCCACTTAGATTAACACTACCTTGGACAGAAGAAGGAAGTGAAATAACACACATTAAAAAAAAAATCACACAACAGTCAGATAAAACTTCTAAGTACGAGGGGTGATTGATAAACTCATGGCCTAAGGTAGAAGGAGATGAGTTATACAGCCCTCGTTACATGCACATGCAGTTCAACTCTTTGAGTGATTATGCAGAAAGTTTGAAGATAAGAACTCATCAGGGGTAATTGACAGGTTTGTGCCCAAGGTAGAAGGAAATGAGTTATTAACTTCAAACTTTCCGCATAACCACTCAAAGAGCTGACCTGCATGTGCATGTAACGAGAGCTTTATAACTCATCTCCTTCCAGCTTAGGCCATGAACTTATCAATCGCCCATCTGTGGACACTTTCTGGAGGTCCAAGATCCGTGTGCTCCACGACTGCTGGACTAAGTGTGTAGGAGGGGACTATGTTGAAAAATAAATGTGCTCGGTTTTCTAAAATTGACTCCTACCCGAGGCTGCGAACATATCAATCACCCCTCATATATATTTTCATCAAAAATGAACAGGATTCATCACCCCCTGTGTGTATGTGCAATCGTGTAAGAAATACAGACCAGAAAACTTCAATGAGAGGTCAAATCAGAAAAATGAAACATCACTATGGAAGTATGACCCTCCATGGGAGAGATCCCAACGATCTGAGCAGATGGGATGGTGACAAGGAAGCATCGAGCACCTGACTGAGAGTTGGAGACCTCTTCCCAGAAACAGAGGGGGTCCTTCCAGAAATACAGGACAAGCTGGTTAACAAAAGGAAAAAAAAAATCAAAAACACATGAAATATAAACAAACAAGGCAGCAAGTGCAGAAAATGCCAAGAGAAACCAGACACAATCCAACACATTCCAGGATCCTGCAGCAGTTTAACTCAATCTAATTACTTACAAAGGTACAATCAAGTGGCAAATATCATTCATCAAAATCTTGCTTTAAAATACAAACTCATGAACACCCTCCATCAATTCGTAAAGGTACCATAAATTCAAGCCAGATCCAGAAAATCTGACAAATTATATGATAATCAATACATTATTTCAGATAGGACAATCCATAATAACCATCCGGATATAATACTACAGGATAAACAAGCAGGAACAACTCTCTCAATAGATAAAACCATTCCCAACACACCCTCACCACGGGTATTAACCGAATTATTTTCTCTGTCAATCAGCTTCCAAATGTTGCTACTCTGTCATTCGTTACCACACCCCGCTGCTGATTCCCTTCTCCTCATCATACGTTCTTACCCCGACCATCGTCCAGAGCCCCAAACTCTGCCCTGTGCAGACCCGCCGCTGGTTTCTGACCCTGCTCCACTGAACATCCAACTGGTGGTTTCCCATTCTGCTTTCAGTCTTTAGAGGACAGTGGTGTTTTCTAACAACCCTATACAAGCAGAGAAAATGACCCATAATGTGGAAATCAGCCATCAATAAGGACGTTAACTACCAATGTTATTCTTCCTCAGCCCAGAGATTTGAGGGGCGAAGTACATCTCAGACAGAACTGCAGTCAGCTCGACTTCTTCAGTCTGCAGAAAATTCAAGGGAAACCTCTTCACCCACAGAGTGGTGACTGTTTGGAACCCATCACCGCAGGGAGAGCGAGAGATGAACAACAGGGCAGGATTTCAAAGGACCGTCGTGGAACTGAATCACTGGCAGGGTCCAGCCGGCCTGAGTCGACTCTCTACTGTACACTAGGTGTATTATAAATTCACCAAGTACCGGAGACAGAGTTTAAAATAGAACTGATTTATTTGTCTCGGATCCAAAATATTAAACTCCAGTCCCATTAAAGGTGAATATGTAGCTGATGAAACTCCTCCCATGCCCAGTGACCAGGGTGCAGAACTGGGTGCGGGGAGCAGCAGCAATTATTGCAGAGCTCAGCACCGGCAGTCACTCTCGAAATTGCATTCAGCACGGTGATGGACAAATATCCAGCATGCAGCTTAATCAAACTTTGTCTCTAGTGTGAACCCGGTAGTGTGTCACAAGTGTAACACGCTGTAAGGTTTCACTGCTAAAGTAACGGCCTCTCTGTAATGTTTCACTGCTGAGGTAATGGTTTCTCTGTAGCAGCAATGTTTAGGTTATGACTAGAGATAACAGGGTTTTGGAGTGCGAGGCTATCCAATGACAGAAATGTTCTTCCTTGTGAGTCTGGAAGAGAGATTTCATGGTCTTTTGCTGGGGAGAGATGAGAAGACGTGAATAGAGAGAGTGGGCCCATTTTCTTTTTTTTTGTTTTCTTTACTAACCCTACAGTCAAAGTAAGAATTTTAAATCTCATTCATTTAATCACATATTGTGTACTGTTTGTTATTTTGGGGTACTGATTTGTAACAGAGGACACATCACACAGCATCCACCAAAACGAGATTTCATAAGTTTTGCCCGGCTGATGGGCTATCACCCCCTGTATTAAGCTGCTAGCCGAAGCGAGAGTTACATAAGGTTACATTACTGAGTGAATCGCTTTCCATATTCACAGCAGGTGATCAGCCTCTACCCACTGTGAACTTGCTGGTGTCTCTGTAGTTGAGATGATCGAGTGAATCCCTTCCCACACACTGAGCAGGTGAACGGCCTCTCCCCAGTGTGAACTGACTGGTGTGTCAGTAGGCGAGATGATCGAGTGAATCCCTTCCCACAGTCTGAGCATGTGAATGGCCTCTCCCTGGTGTGAACTGACTGGTGTGCTTGTAGGCTAGCTAACTGTGTGAACCCTTTCCCACACTCTGAGCAGGTGAATGGCCTCTCCCCAGTGTGAACTCGCTGATGTACCTTCAGATGAGATGACGAAGTGAATCCTTTCCCACAGGTTGAGCAGGTGAATGGCCTCTCTCCAGTGTGAACTCGCTGATGTACCTTCAGATGAGATGATTCAGTGAATCCCTTCCCACAGTCTGCGCAGGTGAATGGCCTCTCCCCAGTGTGAACTGACTGGTGTCTCAGTAGGTGAGAAGATTTAGTGAATCCCTTCCCACAGTCCGAGCAGGTGAATGGCCACTCTCCGGTGTGAACTGACTGGTGTCTCAGTAACTGAGATGACAAAGAGAATCCCTTCCCACAGTCTGAGCAGGTAAACGGCCTCTCTCCAGTGTGAACATGCTGATGTATCTTTAGTTGGGATGACCGAGTGAAGGTCTTCCCACAGTCTGAGCAGGTGAATGGCCTCTCCCCAGTTTGAACTCGCTGGTGAGCCATTAGGTCAGACGACTGAGTGAATCCTTCCCCAAAAATTCAGCATATAACCAGCGTCTGCCCAGTGTGAACTGACTGGTGTGTCCACAGGTGGGAAGACCGACTGAATCCCTTCTCACACACAAAACAGGTGAATGTCCTTGTCCCAGTGTGAACTTGCTGATGTACCTTCAGTTGAGATGACCGACTGATCCATTCCTACTGTCTGAGCAAATGAATGGGCTCCCCACTGTGTAAAATGACGGGCGTGCCAGCAGGTCAGATGATCGAGTGAATCCCTTGCTCCACTTATTAAATGTCTGGACAGAGACAGCAAAACTGGTGTGTTGTGTTCGAGATTCCCGGAAACAAATTCCTCGTCATTTTTAACCTGCAAAAAAGATTTACAAAACCGATCAATGGGCGTAGGACAACATTTCAGATGAGATCACTTGATTTGTCAAGGTGTGAACTGACATCACACTGTTACTGTGAGGTTCAACCCAAGTTAGAGGGAGAAATCATCTTCTAAATGGGCACAATGCTGGTATCTGGAATGACCATCAAATTCTGATGCTCTTCCTGAATGAATAGGGCATTTCTGTCATCTCCAGTCTGTGACCTGGCTCAGTTTGACTCTCTCCATTGGCATTATTCCCTGTTCTCAGTGATCTGAATGGGTGTCTGGCCCCACAGTAATTGAAACACTCTCACACAAATAGCTGGCAGTGTATTCCACACGCCCACCACTCTCTGCGTAAAAAAACTTACCCCTGACATCCACTCGGTATCTATTTCCAAGCAGCTTACAACTATGCCCCCTCGTGTTAGCCATTTCAGCCCTGGGAAAAAACCTCCGGCTATCCACACGATCAATGCCCCTCATCATCTTATACACCTGAAAAAAGGCTCTAAACATAAACAAGGAAATTATACATTGCTTTGAGGATTTGTTCAAAGTATACAAAATTATGAGGGTATAGACAGGGTAAATGCAAGCAGCTTTTTCCATGGAGGTTGGGTGAGATGACAACCAGAGGTCATGGGTAAGTGGGGAAGGTGAAATTTTAACGGGAACATGTGTAAAAGCTCTGTACTGAGATGGTCGTGAGAGTGTGGAATGAGATGCCAGCAGAAGTGGTGAATATGAGCTCAGCTTCACCATTTCAAAAAAGTTCAGATGGGGGTAGGGGCATGGAGGGCGATGGTCCTGGTGCAGATTGGTGCATTAGACAGCTTAAATGGTTTTTTTTGGCATTGACTAGATGGGCCAAATAGCCTGTTTCCTTACTGAACTTCTCCATGTTTCCATGACAGAGAAGCTGACCAAACTTGTTTGGAAGGGATACAGTAGGAGTGACAACGGAGCAGCAATGGCTGGAGTTTCTGGGAGCAATTGGGGAGGTGAGTGATCAATACATCCCAAAGAAGTGGACGCATTGGAAAGGCAGGAGGACACAACTGTGGCTGAAATGAGAAGCCAAAGCCAACACCAACATAAAAGCCAAAGAGAGGGCAAACAAAAGAGCAAAAACTATTGGGAAACTTTTAGAAACCTACTGAAGACGACTAAAACAAAGTCGGATGAGCTCAGCGGGTGCAATTATGATATTGTAGTCATTAATGAGTCTTGGTAGCACCCAACAGTCTGAGGCATTTAGAGGAACAAAATATCTGGGGTCTCAATATCTCTTGAAAACCAAGGTTCCCTGCACCAGTTACCTTTCAACTTTTATTTTGGCAGGCACATACAAACTCTACACACTCAAAATTTCACTTCTGAAGGCCTCCCACTTACCAAGTACTCCTTTGCCAGAAAACAGCCTGTCCCAATCCATACTTGTCAGATCCTTTCTGATACCATCAAAATTGACCTTTGTCCAATTTAGAATCTCAACCCGTGGTCCAGACCTCTCTTTTTCCATATTTGCTTTGAATTTCATGGCATTATGATCACTAATTTCTGCCACCAGTCCTGGATCATTTCCTAACAGCTTATTGCACACTTCTACGTCGGGAATTCTATGTACTGATTAAGGGCACATTTGACAAACTCAAACCCATCTAGTCCTTTTACAGTATGGGAGTCCCAGTCAATATATGGAAAGTTAAAATCAGTTACTGAATCAACCTTTGTTTCTTGGCATGGTCTGCGATCTCTCTACAAATTTGTTCCTCTAAATCCCTCGGACTGTTGTGTACAACCAAGTCCCAATAATGGCTACAACATCATAATTCCCTGTCCTGAGCTCATCTGGCTTTCCTACAATGTGATATACACAGCTCAACACATTCATTACACCACACTCAACCATTTGATTGCTGACTCTGTCTGAAGTCTCAACAACATCTGACTGGTGTCAAGAAAACAACCTCTCTCTGATTGTCACAAAAACAAAGGAGCTGATTGTGGACAACAGGAGGAATGGAGACAGGCTAACCCCTATTGACATCAATCGATCTGGGGTTGAGAGGGTGAACAGCTTTAAGTTCCTCGGCATAAACATCACCGAGGATCTCACACTGTCTGTACATACCCGCTGTGTGGTGAAGAAAGCACAACAGCTCCTCTTTCACTTCAGATGGTTGAAGAAGCTTGGGATGGGGCACCAAATGCTCAGAACTTTCTAGAGTTACACAATTGAGAGCATCTTGACTGCTGAATTAAGGCCTGGTATGGGAACTGTACTTCCCTTAATCGCAGGAACCTGCAGAGAGTGGTGCGGACAGCCCAGAGCATCTGCAGATGTGAACTTCCCACTATTCAGGACATTTACAGAGACAGGTGTGGAAAAAGGGCCCAAAGGATACTGGGGACCCAATTCACCACAACCACAAACTGTTCCTGCTGCTACCAGCCAGGAAACGGTACCACAGCAAAAGGACCAACAGGCTCTGGGACATCATCTTCTACCAGGCCATCAGACTGATTAATTCATGCTGATACAACTGCATTTCTGTGTTATATTGACTGCCCTATGTACAAACTATTTATTATAAATTACTCTAAATTACACATTGCACATTTAGACGGAGACGTAACATAAAGATTTCTACTCCTCATGTTTAAGAAGGATGTATGTAATAAAGTTAATTCAATTCACCCTCTCCACTATCTGTTCTGTCATTCTGGCTCCCATTCCCCCTACAATTTATTTCAACCACATCATCTCTCCCTGCGAAGTAGCACAAGCAAGCCTTAGCCCTGCACTAGGATATTAGTCCCCTCTTGTTCTGTTCCCCTAACTAACAAATCCTCTGTCACCCCTTTGACTTTCCTCTGCCAGGTAATACCCCACCAACATTTTCTGAAGTGGTCTACCTGTTGTTGTGCGGGATAGCATCAAGAGTACTCTGCGATGGCTATCGAACCTCATTCCCCTTCCTGACTCTCACCCAGTTTCCTGTGTCCTGCACCTTGGGTGTAACTCACCTCTCTTCATGTCATATCTATCACCCCCTCCAACTCCTGGATGATCCAGAATTCATCCGTTTCAAGTTCCAACTCCTTAGAGTGCAGGGTTACAAGCTGCAGCTGGATGCACATCTTGTAGGTGAGGACATCAGGGACACTGGAGGTCTCCCCACCTTACCACCAATGTCCCCTCTAATTTGTAATGACCAGTGTGCACATAAATCTTGTACTGTGCATTTTTTAACCCAGTGACAACATGTGCACAGTGAATTTTATATAGAGAGGTACTCATTTTAACAGCTGGCAAATCACTGTCGATAAGAACTTTGATCTCCTCTGCGTTCGATCAAGTTCACCTGCTCTCTCACACAACCTATGCAGCAGACCTGTAACAGGTAGTGAAGGATTTTCTCACCAGAGCTTTTGCACATTGTCCATATGTGGTTTGCTTGCTAAATTATGCTTTAAAAAGTCAGATTTCCAAATATCACTCCACTTCTTCCCACTTGTAAATTCTGCAGCAACTTTTGCATTGCCACAATACACACAGATAACACCAGTTTCTGTATTGAACATAAATATTTCCCCTGAATCCTCCAGAGGAATTGAGGATATATAAAAAATTCATATTGAACCTATGTAACCACTGGCTAAACGAATAATTGGGACTGAATAGGATTTTTTGAACTGAAGTAATCTCTGTCTTCAGCAGTTAGCTAAGGCAGGCTCATTAGCATTTCTCTGCGGCTTGTAGACAGACACACTGAGAGCTGAAAGCATTATACATTGTACCCTTGTTAGATGATAACATTATATATTGTAAACACGAGGAATTCAAGCAACACACATCAAAGTTGCTGGTGAATGCAGCAGGCCAGGCAGCATCTCTAGGAAGAGGTACAGTCAACGTTTCGGACCGAGACCCTTCGTCAGGACTAACTGAAGGAAGAGCTAGTAAGAGATTTGAAAGTGGGAGGGGGAGAAGGAGATCCAAAATGATAGGAGAAGACAGGAGGGGGAGGGATGGAGCCAAGAGCTGGACAGGTGATTGGCAAAACGGATATGAGAGGATCATGGGACAGGAGGTCCGGGGAGAAAGACAACGCTGTGGGGGGGGAACCCAGAGGATGGGCAAGAGGTATAGTCAGAGGGACAGAGGGAGAAAAAGGAGAGTGAGAGAAAGAACGTGTGTATATAAATAAATAACGAATGGGGTATGAGGGGGAGGTGGGGCATTAGCGGAAGTTAGACAAGTCGTGTTCATGCCATCAGGTTGGAGGCTACCCAGACGGAATATAAGGTGTTGTTCCTCTCATCTGAGTGTGGCTTCATCTTTACAGTAGAGGAGGCCGTGGATAGACATATCAGAATGGGAATGGGATGTGGAATTAAAATGTGTGGCTGAATGTGTGATCGTTTTGCTGAACACCTACGCTCTGTCTGCCAGAGAAAGCAGGATCTCCCAGTGGCCAGGATTTCACCCTGGACACTGGGTACTACTCCCTTGCCAGGTGAACATTTTTCATGTCTATAAGTTGATTTTATTGAATTGCCCAGAGTACATTGCTATAGATATTGCTTAGTTATTATAGACGTGCTTAGTAGATGGATTGAAGCTATTCCAACTACCAGTAATGCTGCTATGACTGTTGTGAAGGTATTATTACAGGAAATAATTCCCAGGTACGGCCTGCCAGAGATGCTGAGCTCTGACAATGGCCCACACTTTGTGGCGAAAGTAAACAAAGAGGTATGTAACAAACTAGTTACCAAACACCAGTTCCAGCGTGTACACCACCCACAGGCTGCTGGCATAGTGGAGAGAACCAAAGGCAAGTAAATTGGCCGAACTAACGGCGGAGACTGGACTCACTTGGTTGAAGGTCCCACCGTCACCCCTATTCCACATGAGGGTTACCCCACAGGGGAAACAGGGTTGTCACCAGCTGAAATCATTTATGGATGGCCCATGAGGACACCCTGGGGACCAAGACCTTGTGTACCATTGCTCCCAGAAAGTCTACCAGCAAAGTTGGATATGCATACCCCTGGAGAAGAGATGGGGAAATACATATGCCAACTAACCAAAATTCTCCAAGCATCATATTCACAGGTACAACAGGCTTACAAGGAGGAGAACTACTCCACAGAGAGGAGTGACTATCCCACCATAGAACCTGGGAATTTTGTCCTGATCAAGAACTGGGATTGAGGGAAACTCAGACCTCGCTGGAGAGGACCATATCAGGTGTTACTGACCACTCCCACGGCTGTGAAACTGAAGGGGCAATCTCGGTGGATACATCAAACAGACAACAAACGTGTTACTGAAGGAACTGAGTAGAATGACTCTCTCGGACTAAAGAAAAATGTATTGGTTGATAGTGGTGTTTGTGTTTATGACTTTGAGAGGGCTCACCCCAGCATCTGGGGGATCCCATGTTAACACCTTTTTGTCTCTCTGTCACACCTACGCCAAACAGATAGAACTGGGGTCCTACAACAGGAATTCTGCAGATGCTGGAAATTCAAGCAACACACATCAAAGTTGCTGGTGAACGCAGCAGGCCAGGCAGCATCTCTAGGAAGAGGTGCAGTCGACATTTCAGGCCGAGACCCTTCGTCAGGACTATCTGAAGGAAGAGTGAGTAAGGGATTAAACTGGGGGCCTGCTGGGTTTGTACCAAAATTCCCCAGCATGGTAAAACTATGATTCCAATGTCAGTAATCCCGCTCAACCAGAGTGAGGAACTCTCAGCCTGGGCTTTCTCAAATAACACACGGGGAAGTGAGGTGAGGAACTGTGGTCCAGTCAGAGATGACTGTGGCTGTCAGTGTTTTGAGGGATGGTATCTCAGGTCCCCACCAAACAGAACTTCCTGTACTGGGAAACATGCATCCTGGCCATACTTGCAGGTGCCCAGCAGCGGAGAAGCTGAGACTGAGCGATTTTGGATGATCGCTTTTCTCTCCTATGGAGTAGCCAGGAATTCAGATAATCAGTTTGGCTACAGCACTTGAGGAGCTGGCCACAATACTGCAGGAGCCCTGACAGAAACACAGGCCCAAGTAACAGAAATATCCACTGAAATGATTGCAATCCGGCAGACAGTCTGACAGAATCGTAAGGCTTTAGGTTTTATCCTGGCTGAGAAAGGGGAAACCTGTGCTATTATTGACACAGAATGCTGCACCTATATCCCTGATGACTCTACTAACATTACATCCCTCTCCGAGCACACTGCCAAGGAGACTGACAGTATCAAGAGAGTAGAGCAGGATTTACACGGGTTTACCAAAGGGTCGAAATGGTGGTCTTTGAAGGCCTGTTCGGTAATATGTGGGGCGAGATATTGCATTATGGCCTAATAGTTGTACATATTATTGTTATAATTACTGATGTCTGCTGTTTTTACCCACTGATGAGTCAGTGCTGTACTCGGTTGCTTTCTCTGTAAAAATGACTGCTTTTTTGATCATGTAATGATGAAAAGGAGGGAATGATAAAGTATGTAAAAGGGTTAACAATAGCAGCCTGTCTTCATGAAAGAAACTGCTGGTGGTGAACAGATGATGAACACGACAGACCAACTGAATAACTACTTTGGTTCTGTCTTCACTAAGGAGGACATAAATAATCTTCCGGAAATAGCAGGGGACAGAGGATCTAGGGAGATGGAGGATCTGAGGGAAATACATGTTAGTAGGGAAGAGGTGTTTGGTAAATTGAAGGGATTAAAGACAGATAAATCCCCAGGGCCAGATGGTCTGCATCCCAGAATGCTAAAGGAAGTAGCCCAAGAAATAGTGGGTGAAATAGTGATAATTTTTCAAAACTCTTTAGTTTCTGGACTAGTTCCTGAGGATTGGAGGGTGTCTAATGTAACCCTGCTTTTAAAAAAGGAGGGAGAGAGAAACCGGGGAATTATAGACCGGTTAGCCTGACATCGGTGGTGGGGAAAATGCTAGAGGCAGTTATCAAAGATGTGATAGCAGCACATTTGGAAAGCGGTGAAATGATCGGACAAAGTCAGCATAGATTTGTGAAAGGAAAATCATGTCTGACGAATCTCATAGAATCTTTTGAGGATGTAACTAGTAGAGTGGACAGGGGAGAACCAGTGGATGTGGTATATTTGGATTTTCAAAAGGCTTTTGACTAGGTCCCACACAAGAGATTAGTGTGCAAACTTAAAGCACATGGTATTGGGGGTACGGTTTTGATGTGAATAGAGAATTGGTTGGCAGACAGGAAGCAGAGAGTGGGAATAAACGGGACCTTTTCAGAATGGCAGGCAGTGACTAGTGGGGTACCGCAAGGCTCAGTGCTGGGACCCCAGTTGTTTACAATATATATTAATGACTTGGACGAGGGAATTAAATGCAGCATCTCCAAGTTTGCAGATGACACGAAGCTGGGCGGCAGTGTTAGATGTGAGGAAGATGCTAAGAGGATGCAGGGTGACTTGGATAGGTTAGGTGAGTGGGCAAATTCATGGCAGATGCAATTTAATATGGATAAATGTGAGGATATCCAGTTTGGTGGCAAGAACAGGAAAACAGATTATTGTCTGACTGGTGGCTGATTAGGAAAAGGGGAGGTGCAACGAGACCTGGGTGTCATTATACACCAGTAATTGAAAGTGGGCATGCAGGTACAGCAGGCGGTGAAAAAGGCAAATGGTGTGCTGGCATTCATAGCAACAAGATTCGAGTACAGGAGCAGGGAGGTACTACTGCAGTTGTACAAGGCCTTGGTGAGACCACACGTGGAGTATTGTGTGCAGTTTTGGTCCCCTAATCTGAGGAAAGACATTCTTGCCATAGAGGGAGTACAAGGAAGGTTCACCAGATTGATTCCTGGCATAGCAGGACTTTCATATGATGAAAGACTGGATTGACTAGGCTTATACTCGTTGGAATTTAGAAGATTGAGGGGGACCTTATTGAAACATATAAAATTATAAAGGGATTGGACAGGCTAGATGCAGGAAGATTGCTCCCGATGTTGGGGAAGTCCAGAATGAGGGGTCAGAGTTTAAGGATAAAGGGGAAGCCTTTTAGGACCGAGATGAGGAAAAACTTCTTCACACAGAGAGTGGTGAATCTGTGGAATTCTCTGCCACAGGAAACAGTTGAGGCCAGTTCATTGGCTATACTTAAGAGGGAGTTAGATATGGCCCTTGTGGCTAGAGGGATCAGGGGTTATGGAGGGAAGGCAGGTACAGGGTTCTGAGTTGGATGAGCAGCCATGATCGTACTGAATGGTGGTGCAGGCTTGAAGGGCCAAATGGCCCACTTCTGCACCTATTTTCTATGTTTCTAGATGTGCTAAGCCATGCTGAGCCATATTTCTTCTTGCGGGCCGCTAGCTAGGTTTTCAGGATGCTTAACTCCTTGGGCAAGCATGCGTCGAGATAGGACAACTTCAGTCTGTTTTGTGTGTGAAAGCTATTATGACTATTTTCTGATTACTTGGTCTCCCTACTCCTCCCATCCCACTACATATCCAAATTTCTCAAACAGATGTTAATATCTCTGACCTGTCGGGAATGAAAAGATTAAGTTTGGTACGACTAATATTCCGAGCTGCGTGCATTCCATTCCAAGAAGTATTGCATAAAAGGGTATGGGGAGAAAGGGACGGAGAAAGAGTGGGTGGAGGAGAGGGGGGAGGGGGAATGAGAAGGTTGGAGGAGTGGTATGAGACAGATGGAGAGGTGGGGAGGTGGAGGGAGGAGAAAGGGCGAGCGGTTTAACAGAGAGAATATGAAAGGAAAGAAAAAGGAAGGAGAGAGGCGAGAAAAAAGGAAGGGGAGAGACGATCTACAGATGAGAGAGCAAGGATTATCGCGAAGGCATAGACCGAGGGTGCTGAGAGAGAGATAGGGAGAGTGGCATTGAGCGGTACGGCGAGGGAGAGAGGGAAGGCACAGAGCTTGAAGGACGGTTTATTATCTTCTTTACCTCTCTCCTCCCTTTTGTTGGCAAAATCTCTCACTTATCTCTGAACACTACCACTCTCTCTCCACACCTGTGTCCCTACAAAAGATAATGGGGCTCCATGCTGTTCATCTCGCAATCGACACCTCGTCTCTATTTGTCCAGCAATTCTGAATCCCACTGCCGCCTTTGCTGGCCAATTTGACAACACCCTTCCCGCTCCACAGCCTGGAGCTGTCCGGGCCTATCCTCTGAGAGGGCGGGAAATCTCGGGACGGGGTTTGGAGACGAGATAGGGAGGGGGCAGCTCCTCCTCATAGCAAACTTCTTCCACGCGCGTTCCACAATTTGAGTACACCATGGCGTGAGTCGCACACAACCTCACCATCCCGTCAGTTATAACTTCCTCCCTCGGTAAAACTTCGGTCCAATTGGAATAGGCGACTTTTAGCAGCGACAGACACCACAAATGTTTCTGGCAGGATGTGGATCAGCAACCATTGCTCGTGAAATGAAACTCGTTTTTCAGCGTGGGCGAGGGGATTCAGGTGGCAACAGCTGCCCGGGTGGAAAAGCAAATATCTCTGAATGTCAGTGTTAACAAAATAATATTAATAAATTGTCCTAAATCGAGAAGCTCACTGAAAATCTATGACAGAAGTTGTTCTGATTTCCTCTGGGGGCAAATTGTCGAACGTGTTTGGTTTTGATTTCAGCAGAAAGGCGACTCCCTGTACCGGGGTAGGTGAGGGATGTTCCAGCTGAAACTCGTCCTGCACTGGGAAGCTCTGTTCTCACACAGGGTGGAGCTCAGAACCTTCCAGAACCCAGGATGGATCAAATCCACAGCCTGTGATTCGCTGAATTAAATAAAGAATCTCCGTCCCTTTGGTTGTGATTGAAGAGCAAGGAGGGAAATCGTGAGATTTACACGGAAATCCAGACAGGACCATAAGGCAGCCTTTGATATTCCTGTCTGTGTTTGCTCCACTTGCCGCAGTCCTCTCTCCTCCCGCGGTCGGACATGTCCCGGGCCGCCGAGGGTGTGCAGACCAGAACTGCGGCCGTGTGCGCGTATACCGGCTCAATCAGATCAGTGTATCTGTAATGAACGACGGAGACTATATAACCGAATAAGCTCGGGGGTAGCAGCTTGGACTGAAACCTCTGTGCATGGTAAGCACACCGCTCACCCGGGACGGCACTGAACTCCGTCCGGTTTCAACATCACAGTAAGTGTTGTCTCCGACTCTTCAGAGTTAGGGGGCGTTTACAGAGGGGCTCGGCTGTTTTCCGGACCGGGAAGGAATTCAGTGGGAGAAAGAAGCTCTGAAATGCTTAAGTTAACGAATGAATTATTTACCAAATGGGTTAGGGGAAACGATGTCGTTACCTTCAATCACAAACATAGTCCAGTCGGTTTCTACTGAGTCAGTGCAGAACAAACTTTCACACCGATAGTGATATCCGAAATGTACCATAGGGCAGGGTGCTGTCTCCGATCTCCGATCTCTCTCTCTCTCTCTCTCTCTCTCTCTCTCTCTCTCACACACACACACACACACACAGAGTAAAACTAACTACTCAAAATAACAGAGATCCGTGAAATTTTACTGTGCGAATTGTCTCATTTCAGAATGCCGCAGATCGCTTTATGAAATTACATTGAAAATAATAATACTAAAGCCACAGGTGATCAGATGTTGAGGTAAATTAAAATGCTGGAAACTCACAAAGTCTGATAGCAATTGTAACAAGGAAACCTGCAGACTGCAGACACTAGGGAACTTTTAATATATTATCCTGCACCAATAGTTTTTTCTTGTGTAACAGAAATATTTAAATACAGCTTTAAATTAGCTTTGTTCACAGTTGTATGTGAGGGCGGAATGTCGAACTGGCTTGCTTGTCTTCAGCCGTCAGGCCGCTCCCTGCTCTGAGGAATGTCTGCGTGTCGGAGTCCGCCCGGTTGACAGGCAGCCGCTTGCACACAGAAAATCGCGCTGTGAGTCTCACAGAACAGCAACACCGGCCCCTCCCCACAGCTACTAACTGAACTTCACCTGATTGTCTGCTATGAATTTGGAAGAAAACGACTTGTAAATATATCCACACGGAAACTGAACATTCCATATAACCATATAACAATTCCAGCTCGGAAGCAGGCCATCTCGGCCCTTCTAGTCCGTGCCGAACTCTTACTCTCACCTAGTCCCACCGACCTGCACTCAGCCAATAACCCTCCATTCCTTTCCTGTCCATATAGTTGTCCAATTTAACTTTAAACAAAGACATCGAACCTGCCTCAACCACTTCTGCTGGAAGCTCGTTCCACACAGCTACCACTCCCGGAGTAAAGAAGTTCCCCCTCATGTTACCCCTAAACTTTTGTCCTTTAACTCTCAACTCATGCCCTCTTGTTTGAATCTCCCACTCTCAATGGGGGAAATAAAAACTATCCACGTCAACTCTATCTATCCCCCTCATAATTTTAAATACCGCCCTCAAGTCCACCCTCAACCTTTTATGTTCCAAAGAATAAAGACCTAACTGGTTCAACCTTTCTCTGTAACTTAGGTGATGAAACCCAGGTAATATTCCCGTAAATCTTCTCTGTACTCTCTCTATTTTGCTGACAGCTTTCCTACAATTCGGTGACCAAAACTACACAATCCTCCAAATTTGGCCTCACCAATGCCTTGTACAATTTCAACATTACATGCCAACTCCTATACTCAGTGCTCTGATTTATAAAGGCCAACGTGCCAAAAGCTTTCTTCACCACTCTATCCACATGAGATTCCACCTTCGGGTAACTATGCACCATTATTCCTAGATCCCTCTGTTCTTCTGCATTCTTCAATGCCCTACCATTTACCATGCATGTCCTATTTTGATTACTGCTACGAAAATATAACACCTCACATTTATCAGCATTAAGCTCCATCTGCCATCTTTCAACCAACTCTTCTAAATGGCCTAAATCTCTCTGCAAGCTTTGAAAACCTACTTCATTATCCACAACTCCACCTATCTTAGTATCATCTGCATGCTTACTCATCCAATTTACCACCCTATCATCCAGATCATTAAAGTATATGACAAATAATATTGGACCCAGAACAGATCCCTGAGGCACACCTCTAGTCACCGTCCTCCAATCTGACACACAGTTATCCACCACTACTCTCTGGCGTCACCTATCTAGCCACTACTGAATCTATTTTACTACTTCGATATTAATACCTAACGATTGAACCTTCCTAAGCAACCTTCCGTGTGGGACCTTGTCAAAGGCCTTACTGAAGTCCATGTAGACAACATCCATCGCTTTACCCTCGTCAACGTTCCTAGTAACCGCTTCAAGAAATTCAATAAGATTTGTCAAACATGACCTTCCACGCACCTAATCCATGTTGACTGTTCCTGATCAGAACCTGACTATCCGGATAATTATATATACCATCTCTAAGAATACTTTTCACCAATTTACCCACCACTGACGTCAAACTCACGGGCCGATAATTGCTATATTTTCTCTTAGTTAATTAAGAGTAAACCTGGCAATTATCTTGGTGAATTAAGTTGAGAATAATTCAGTTTCTGATATTTATTTCCGATCTTTGTTTCAATTTATTACGGCTGTAAGATGACCGGGTGGGTGCTCATTGTTACAGATCACAAGAATGCTGTGTGTGAACAGCAGTTCAAAAGCAAAGAGGCGACGTCGACGTTAAGTGAGGATTCCGAATGTTTTTTTTTTTCAATTTTGATATAAGTTACAAGTAATGCAAAGAAGGTGCGATTGTAAATCAATGTTAGCAGGGAAATCGTGCTACGAAAATAGTGAACACCAGAGAGTCTGCAAGAGGTGGATGAGATTAGGAACAGTTCTCTAACCAGGTGTTACAATTGCAAAGCAAGCGTGCGAAGAGCTGTTCAGGCAACATGAGTTCCCTTTTAGCAAAACTTGCCGTTTCAGATGAATGATGTTGGTTTCTGTTTGAGACTGTGTTTATTGTGGGTGTTTCTGAGCTGATGTCCTGAAAGTCCTGTCGAAGCAAAGACTTTGTCTGTTCAAGGCCTCGATACATAGCAAACAGTGGGGGTTGACCAGTTACAGAAAGCGGCGGGCGGCATTCGAAGGGTCTCGGCCTGAAACGTCGACTGTACCTCTTCCTACCGATGCTGCCTGGCCTGCTGCGTTCACCAGCAACTTTGATGTGTGTTGCGGAACGAAAGCTTGGGGCAGAAGGCTCAGTGGGCTGGTGGCAAATTTAGTCCTGTTATTTTACAAGAAAAGCTCTGACTACAGAGTGATTGCAAACCAATTTAATGAGGTCGGACCAAGACTCGCGGGTATCCTTCTAGAAGCCTCAATAGTTTTCTTTACTATTCAGAAAGCGTTATGTCTGAGTCCGGCCAAATAGCGCTTACAGATGACTGGGTCTGGGTGCTCATTATTACAAATTGCAGGATGCTGTGAAAGAACAGAAGCTCAAAGGGCAGCGCAGATGTTAAGGAAGGAATCCGAATATTCTTCAGTCTTGATATAGATGTAGCGGTAATTCAGAATGGGCGTGATTTTAAAATCAGACTATCGAAATAGTAAACACAAGAGAGTCTGCAGGCTCTGGAAATTTAGAGTAACACATGCTATTTGCCGGAAAAATCCAGAAGTTCAGACACCATCTATGGGAAAGAATTTCTCGACCCGAAACATCGACTGTTTATACTTCTCCGTAGATGTTGCCTGCCCTGCTAATTTCCTCCGGCATTTTGTGGTTGTTATGGGAACAGTATCAGAGAACCCAAACTCAGATCTCTCGATTGGACGAACGTAAATTGAATTTGAGGGTATACATTTTATATTGACAAACGAGCAATTGCCAAAGCTTTCACTGCGTATAGAGTCTGGTTTATCGCTTCTCAGTGTGTATGTTGCTAACCTACCAGGAAAAAGTTTGTTTGCGTTTGCTTCGCCCTGTGAAACAAATAAGAAATATTGTGAATGTCTCTATGCTGCTGGGTGAGGGATTAGGCTCCTCCCAGTGTGGCTGAGTCAACGGGCCTCCAGCGATCTGCAGCCCCGTCACGGCATTAGCTGGATCTGGAGCGACAGTATGTTTGTGAAACAGGACTGGCGGGGATGCTGTGCGCAGATTTCGGAGTGTCCTGACATGGGCTTTAATACCAGAGTAATGCGGGATTAGACACTGCGTTACTGGGAAGGACGGGCACCTGTAGAACGGGTAATGTGCGACTTGGCTCAATGAGCTTTTTCGCCGTCTGTAAGTTTGTCTGTATCTATCTCTTCCTCAGTAACGGCTTATCCCCGCTCCTCCTGTCACGTTACCTTTCCAAACAGCTGCACCTGTCAGGAAGCAGGACTGGGACCGTTCAGTCCCTCTCTCTATGCTTTGCACTCTCGGGTAGGAGCGGAATGACTCAGTCCATGCCTGGGTACAAATCCCCCTGGACGCCAGGCGCATGCTCCGTATCCAGGGGGAGGCCACCGAGCGGGGTTTATCTCACTTTCCCATTGGCGCCGGGTTTCCTGGGGCATCAGGAAGGACGGGAGGATCCTCAGCTTAGTTAGATACTTCCAACCTGTGGACACAAAAGGGAAAGAGACCGTTATCAAGCTCCACACCTGAGATCCACCGCCATTCTTCTCAGAGAGGGGATTGTGTCACTGGGGCAGTGGCCAGCGGCCGGTGGTCGAGGAATTCCCGGGACGGGGGAAGGCGTGATGTGCGGATGTGTTTCGACGAGTTCATCCTGGTTCACTTCCCATTTGCTCTCAGAAGTTGCACTGATGGTCAAGTCCTGAGCTTTGCCTTCTGTCACAACATTAATCTGCGAGTAGTTTGTTAACAGCTTAAGTTAAATGCAAATACATTAAAAATAAAACAACAGACCACCAACAGCGATTTTACTTTCACTGCTCTGGGGAGAAACTAAGCACGGAAGTTATGACATGGGGGAAGAAATTGTGTAGTCGTGCTGTCGCCCAGTTTCCAGTGTCTGAGTCCATGAGCTGATATTCCCGGGGCTGCGACAGCACCGTCCGCACTACAAGTGCCATCTCAGGTTGGTGGGAGCGCGTCTGCTTCAAAAAACCTCGGATGTCCCTGTGAGCACAGCTCCAAATCGGCAGCGACCAGAGTCCGCCTTTCCGGAAAGTGAAACGAAAAAGGTGGGTTTCCACCATTAACGAGCGGGACAGCGGCATGACTGGCCCACGACGGCCTCCGTCTGTTATTGGGTTCGTCTGTCCCTCTCTGTCCGTCAGTTTGTCATTGGGGAACAAGGAAGACCACAGGAAGTGGCCCTCAACCCGATGGATAAATCGGATTCAATCCCGGAAAAGCTATCAGAACTAGATGTCATATTGCAGGCATATATCGTAAACATTTTTGTCTTGGCGGCAGCAGTATAATGCGACGATAAAATATAGGATATAGGGTATGATCCTGCATGATTCCCAGTTACTGTTCCCACTAAACCTTTCAATACTGTTGATGTAAGGGCGAATGTTGGGGGGGGGGGGGGGAGGTGACTGTGAGAGTAAGGAGGAGAGTGATGGGGAGAGCAGGTTAGGGGGAACGGCAGGGTGAGTGTGTAGAAGGTGGAGACGGTGAAGCTGAAATTGTGTGGGGGCAGGTAGAGAGTGTGGGGGGAGACTGCGGGAGTGAAGGATGGGGAGAGTGAGGGCAGAGGGCGATAGAGAGAGGAGGAAGAGCGATGGACAGAGAGAAGGGAAGAAAGAGTGAGACGTGGGAAGAGAAAGGAGGAGGGAGAGAGAGGAGAAGGTTTGTGGAGAGAGGGGTAGCAGAGTGAGAGAGATCTAGAAAGAGGAGTGAGAGAAGGACGGAGAGAGTGGGAGAGATACGAAGACGGAAAGAAGGGGAAGAGAGAGGGAGGGACAAAGACGGGGGAAAAAGCTGGTAGAGTGATGGAGTGACTGAGAGACAAGAAGTGAGAAAGTAATGGGAGGCGTAGAGTGAGGGGCGTGGGATAGGGCAGAAGACGAAGGAAAGCGGAGAGAGAGGAGCGAGAGCGTTGAAGGAGTAAATGTTAGGGAGAGTGAATGACTTGAGTAGTGAGGGAGTGACAGGGGGAATTAGGGAGAGTGGAGGGGAATGTGGTATAAATGGTGTGGAGGACAGGATGAGTGAATGGGATGTGGAAGAAGGGGAGTGCATGAGGCGTCGAGGAGGACTAGGTGAGCGAGGGGTGCAGCGAGGAAGGAGTGCATCTAGAATGGTAAGGAGAGAGGGATGAACGAGGAGGAAGGTGAGGAGGGAGGGGTGGTGGCCTGTACAGTGAGGAGGATGTGTGACCGAGTTGGGCGACGAGAAAAGACGGGAGACTGAGAATAACATCAATGACGGAACAGTGTGGGAGCCGGGATTGGGGCAGAAGAAGTGAAGGTGTGGTTTGCGGACGGGTAGGAGGGTGAGGGCTAATCCGATGATGAGAAAGGAGGGTGAGGTTGACAGGTGGCGAGTAGAGTGGAGTGATTTCGGAGGGGTGAGGGAGAAGGTTGGTGAAGAGAGCAGGCTGAAGAGCGGCGGTCAGGAGGTATGGACAAGTGAAAGAGGCCAGAATTATTGGACTGCGGTTCCCGGTCTTGGTATCCCACAGTCGGGGATTTTACCACGCACGTTTCCCGGTCGCCAATCTCACATAGGTATTTTTCCGCAAACGATGCACGGTCTCTGGATCCTATCACGCCGGCTTTTTTACGGTGCATGATTGTCATTCTCCCTTTCCCACGCCCGGAGTTTTACTGTGCACGGTTTCCGGTCTCCGTATCGAACTGTTAATCCGTCGAGTCCCATTGACCTGACCTCCATCCCCTCCCATCCATGTACCTATCCAACTTTCTCAAACAGATGTTGTTAAGATCTCAGACAAAGTCAGGAATCGAAAGGTAACCAATTTGTGACTAATGTTCTGAGCTGCGTATATTTCAGTGCAAGAAGTATTGAAGGAAAGGCAGATGAGCTCAGGTCGTGGATCAACAGATGGAATTATAATATCGATGCCATTATTGACTTGCAGAGCAGTAGCAGATCAATATTCTGAAGTTTCGTTGTTTCGACGTGACATAGCATGAGGGATAAACCACCCAAGAGTCCGCGGGATTTAGAGGAAAAAGTTAGTAGAAGTCACTGAATATTGCAAGAAACATTATATGTTATCATTAGATTTTATCCTTCCACATATGGACTGGAACTCTCATACTGCATATCGAGCAGATATACTGATGACTTTGATTCATATGTTCAGGAAAGCTTCCTTAATCAGTACATTGAATTCCCAAAGAGAGAGTGTGTGATACTTGTTGTCCTAGTAGGGAATGAGACAAGACACAAGTTACAGAAGTCTGTGTGGGAGAACCCTTTGCATTTGGTAATCACAGTGCCATCAGATTCAAAGGAAGTACGGACAACGATACCTCTGCTCCATGGGTTGAAATTCCAAATTGGAGAAATATCAATTTTGATGGTATCAGAAAGGATCTGACTCGTGTGGATTGGGTCAGGCTATATTCTGGCAAATGCGAACTTGGTAAGTGGAAGACCTTGAAAGATAGAATTTTTAGAGTTCAAAGTATTTATGAGTCTATCAGATTCATAAATACCAGTTCTTGGGAACCTTGGTTTTCAACAGATATTGAGGACCTGGAAAAGAAAAGAAAATAGGAGGTGCATAGCTGGTGTAAGCAGGTAGGAAAAAAGTGAGGTGCTAATGGAGTCGAGGAAATGCAAAATGACACAGGAAAATGAAACCAGGAAGGCTATCGGGTGGCATAAGGTTCTCCTGGCAGATAGGGTGAGGGATTATGGAGGTATTTTAAAAGCAAAAGGATTGCAGTGGACAAAAGTGATCGTCTGGATTATCAGAATGGTAATGCATGCATAGAGCAAAAAAGCTAGAGGAGTTCTTAAGTGGATGTTTGCAGCTGTGTTCACTCGGGAAAAAGACACAGAATCTCTAGAAGTGAGGCCATAAATGTTATATTACGGATGAGTAAGTGTTCAGTAATTTGGACAAATTCGAGTTGATAAATCCCAGCGACTGACAAGTTCACCCTTCGGACCCTGAAGGAGGCGAGTGTGGAAATTGTAGGAGTGTAACCGATACGTTGAAAATGTTCAGCGATAGGAGAGGTACCAGAGCATTGAAGGATAGCTAATTTTGTTCCGCTGTTTAAAAAAAAAAGTCTCCAATATTAAACCAGAAAATTGTAGGCCGGTGCATCCGACATCAGAAGTGGAAATGCATTGGAAGGACGGGAATAATGAGTATTTGAATCAACAGGACTGAATAGGGATATTCAACATGACTTTGTGTATTTTGGACAACTGTGAAGAGTTTTTCGAAGAAGTTACAAGAAATGTTACGAAGAAAGTTGATGAAAGCAAAACACTGTATAACGTCTACATGGACTTTAGCAAGGTATTTGACAAGGTCCCTCATAATATGTTGGTCATTCTCTTGGCATTCAAGACGAGGTAGTAAATGGGAGTAGACATTGACGTTGTGGGGGAAGGCAGATAGTGGTAGCAGATGGTTGCCTCTCTGATTGGAGACCTGTGACTGGAGGAATATACCGTTTTGGATACTGTTGGTGGGGATGACCTATCAGGAACAAGTTGCAGTGGTCCTGTCTCTGGCACTGAGGTTGGACCCTCGACTCAGAAGGAGAGGAGGGAAGAGAGGACAGCGGTAGTGATAGGGGATTCTATAGTCAGGGGGGCAGATAGGAGATTCTGTGGGGGAGATCGGGAGTCTCGGATGGTATGTTACCTCCCTGGTGCCGGGGTCCTGGACATCTCACATCGGGTGCAGGTTATTCTCGAGAGGGAGGGCAAGAATCCAGATGTTGTGGTCCATGTAGGGACCAACGACGTGGGTAGGAAGAGTGAGGAGGTCCTGCGTAGTGAGTTCAGGGAGGTAGGTGCGAGGCTGAAGGGCAGGACCTCCAGGGTAACAGTCTCAGGATTGCTACCTGTGCCACGTGTGAGTGAGGCGTGGAACAGAATGATTATACAGATCAATACGTGGCTGAGAGGATGGTGCAGGAGGGAGGGCTTCAGGTTTTTAGATATTTGGGCTTTGTTCCAGGGAAGGTGGGATCTGTTCCGACGGGACCGTTTACACCTGAACTGGAGGCGTACTAACATTCTTGCAGGAAAGTTTGCTAGTGCTGCTTGGGGGGTTTTAAACTAAATTTGCAGGGGGCAGGGATCCAGGATGTGAGAGAGGATAGCGAGATGAAGTATAAAGGACAGGTGAGGACTACACGGTTCCGGACTATTAAGTGTGAAGTAGAGAAAGGTGAGGCAGAACGAGTGATAAGGAGAATACATGTGCAGAGGGATGGTCTGACGGAGCATGCAGTTAAATGTGCAGAGAGAGTAAGTAAATTTAAGAGGGACAGCAAAATTCAAGGGGCGTATAGCCCGGTGAAAGTTTGGGGAGCTGGGTTATGCACAATAGGTAGCGATTTAAACAGAGAGAGGAACAATGGGTTAAGCATTCTATATCTGAATGCGCGAAGTGTCAGAAATAAGGCGGATGAGCTTGAAGCTCAGGTGCAAATGGGTAACTATGATGTTGTTGGGATAACGGAGACATGGCTGCAGGGGGATCAGACCTGGGAATTGAATGTACAAGGGTATACGTGCCATCGAAGGGACAGAAAGGTGGGCAGCGGGGGTGGGGTGGCCCTGTTGGTGAGGAATGAGATTCAGTCCCTTGCAAGGGGGGACATAGAATCAGGAGAAGTAGAGTCAGTGCGGATAGAACTGAGGAACAGTAAGGGGAAAAAAAAGACCCTAATAGGTGTTATCTACAGGCCCCAAACAGTAGCATGGATATTGGGTGCCAATTGATCAGGGAGTTAACAATGGCATGTGACAAAGGAAATGTTGCAGTAGTTCTGGGGGATTTCAACATGCAGGTGAACTGGTAAAATCAGGTTGGTACTGGACCCCAGGATAGGGAGTTTGTAGAGTGCCTACGGGATGCATTTTTGGAGCAGCTTGTACGAGAGCCGACCAGGGATAAGGCTATTCTGGATTTAGTGTTGTGCAATGAACAGGATTTGATAAGTGATCTTGAAGTAAAGGACCCATTAGGAGGTAGTGACCATAATATGATAAGTTTTTATCTGCAAGCTGAGAGGGATAAGGGCAGATCAGAAGTGTCAGTATTGCAGTTGAACAAAGGAGACTATGGAGCCATGAGAGAGGAGCTGGCCAAAGTTGACTGGTCGGATATCCTAGCAGAAAAGACAGTGGAACAGCAATGGCAGGTATTCTTAGGAATAATGCACAAGGTGCAAAATCAGTTCATCCCCCGGAAAAGGAAGGATTCAAAGGGGGGCGGGGGAAGAGACCACAGTGGTTGACAAAGGAAGTAAGAGGTAGCATAGTATTAAAAAATAAGAAGTATAACAGAGCTAAGCTGAGTGGGAAGACGGATGATTGGGAAATTTTTAAGGAGCAACAGAACTTAACTAAAAAGGCAATACGGGGAGAAAAAAATGAGGTATGACCGCAAGCTAGCTAGGAATATAAAGGAGGATAGCAAAAGTTTTTTTTTAGGTATGTGAAGAGAAGGAAAATAGTTAGAAACAATGTTAGGCCCTTGAAGAATGAATTGGGAGAAATTGTTATGGGAAACAGAGAAATGGCAGACGAATTTAATAAGTACTTTGGATCTGTCTTCACTAGGGAAGACACAAGCAATCTCCCAGATGTATGGATGGGTCAAAGACATAAGGTAACAGAGAAACTGAAACAGATTGACATTAGGAAGGAAACTGTGGTGCGTAGACTGATGGGACTGAAGGCTAACAAATCCCCAGGTCCAGATGGTCTGCATCCTAGGGTACTAAAGGACGTGGCTCTGGAAATTGCGGATGCATTGGTGACCATTTTCCAATGTTCCTTAGATTCAGGATCAGTTCCTGAGGATTGGCGAATGGCTAATGTTATCCCACTTTTTAAGAAAGGAGGGAGGGAAAAAACAGAGAACTATCGCCCTGTTAGCCTAACATCAGTAGTGGGGAAGATGCTAGAGTCCATTATTAAAGATGAAATAGCGGCATATCTTGATAGTAGTGATAGGATTGGGCCGAGCCAGCATGGATTTACCAAGGGCAAATCATGCTTGACTAATCTATTGGAGTTTTTCGAGGATGTAACTAGGAAGATAGACGCGGGAGATACAGTGGATGTGGTGTACCTTCACTTTTTGAAGGCATTTGATAAGGTACCACATAGGAGATTGGTGGGTAAAATCAGAGCTCATGGCATTGGGGGGAGGATATTGATAGAGATAGAAATCTGGTTGGCAGATAGAAAGCAAAGGGTAGCAGTGAATGGGTGTTTCTCGGAATGGCAGGTGGTGACTAGTGGGGTGCCACAGGGCTCAGTATTGGGACCACAGCTGTTTACGATTTACGTCAATAATTTGGAGGAAGGCATTGTGAATAACATCAGCAAGTTTGCTGATGATACTAAGCTGGGTGGCAGTGTGACATGTGATGAGTATGTTAGGAGATTTCAAGGTGACTTGGATCGGCTGGGTGAGTGGGCAGAAACTTGGCAGATGGCGTTTAATGTGAATAAATGTGAGGTTATTCACTTTGGGAGCAAGAACAGGAAGGCAGATTATTATCTGAACGGTGTGGAGTTAGGTAAGGGAGAAATACAAAGAGATCTAGGAGTACTTGTTCATCAGTCTCTGAAGGTGAATGAGCAAGTGCAGCAGGCAGTGAAGAAGGCTAATGGAATGTTAGCCTTTATTACAAAGGGAATTGAGTACAAGAGCAAGGGAATCCTTTTGCGTTTGTACAGGGCCCTGGTGAGACCATACCTGGAGTATTGTGTGCAGTTTTGGTCTCCAGGGTTAAGGAAGGACATCCTGGCTGTGGAGGAGGTGCAGCGTAGGTTCACTAGGTTAATTCCTGGGATGTCCGGACTGTCTTACGCAGAGGGGTTAGAGAGACTGGGCTTGTACACGCTGGAATTAAGGAGATTGAGGGGGGATCTGATTGAGACATATAAGATTATAAAGAGATTGGACAAGATAGAGACAGAAAATATGTGCCAGATGCTGGGGGAGTCCAGTACCAGAGGGCATGGATTAAGAATAAGGGGTGGGTCATTTAGGATAGAGTTGAGGAGGAACTTCTTCTGCCAGAGAGTTGTGGAGGTGTGGAATGCGCTGCCTCAGAAGGCAGTGGAGGCCAATTCTCTGGATGCTTTCAAGAGGGAGCTAGATAGGTATCTTATGGATAGGGAAATCAAGGGTTATGGGGACAAGGCAGGAACCGGGTATTGATAGTAGATGATCAGCCATGATCTCAGAATGGCGGTTCAAGCTCGAAAGGCCGAATGGTCTATTCTGCACCTATCGTCTATTGTCTATTGTCTATAAATCTGTTCCATCATTCAATCACTGCTGATCCTTTTTCTTGATCTTCTTCTCAACCACAGTTCCTGGTCATATCCATTGATATCACGTCCAATCAAGAAGCTATTAATCCATGCCTTAAATATGCCCAGCGACCTGGCCTCCACAGCTGCATATGGCAACAAATTCCACAAATTCATCACCCTTTAGCTAAAGAATTGTCTCCGCATCTCTGTTAAAAAGGGCGACCCTCTGTCCTGTCGCTATACTCTCTTGTCCTAGACTCTCCCGCCATGGGAAACAACGTTTCCACATCTACTCTGTCTAGGCCTTTCAGCCTTCGAAAGGTTTCAACGAGATTCCCCACTTCATCCTTCAGAACTTTAGCGAGTCCAGACCGAGAGCTGTCAAACGTTCCACGTATGATAAGCATTTAATTCCTGCAATCATCCTTGCGAAACTGTTCTGGACTCTCTTTAATGCCAGCAAATATTTTCTAAGATGGCCACCCAAACTATTAACAACGCTGAGAGTGAGGCTTCACCAGTGCCTTATAATCCCTCACAATCGCATCCTTGCACTTATATTAAAGTTTTCTTGAAATGAATGCTAACATCGCATTTGCCTTCCTCACCACTGACTCAACCTGCAAGTTAACCTTCAGGATGTACTGAACAAGGGCTCCTAGGTCCCTCTGCATCTCAGATTCCGGGATTTTCTCCAGGTTAAGAAAGTAGTCGAAAGAATGAATCTGATAAGAGTGCACAGTGGAGTAAGGGGATGAGACAGGAACCAGAGGGGGTGATGGGTAATTACGAGGACGGGGAGGAGAAGAGAAGGATGGTAGTAGCTATCTTCTGCTTCAGTACCCTTCCACTACAGTTCTGATGAAGGGTCTGAGGTCAAAATATCCGGCGTTTATTCTTCTCCACAGATTCTGCATTTATTATCTGCATTTACACAGTTTATTTACAGTTTACAGTCCTGATATTGACAGTTTACAGATCCTGTAGACCATAGACCATAAGACATAGCAGCAGAATTTGGCCATCTTGCCCATCGAGTCTGCTCCGCCATTCAATCATGGCTGATCCTTTTTTTCTCCTCTTCAGTCCCATTTCCTGGCCTTCTCCCCGTAACATTTGATGCAAATCCAATCAAGAACCTATCAATCTCATCCTTAAATGCACCCAACCACCTGGTTTCCACTGCTGCATGTGCGAACAAATTGAGCAAATTCAGCACCCTTTGACTAAAGAAATGTCTCCGCATCTCCGTTTTGAAAGAGCTCCCCTCGATCTTGAGGCTGTACCCTGTTGTCTTCGACTCTCTCACAATGGGAAACATCCTTTCCACATCGACTTTCCATCTCCAATACCAACACAGATAAATAAATAGATAGATAGATAGATATTCATATCTTCACTACTATGATCTCGGTATTTCATTTATCAGCTCTGTCAGAGCAGTTTGTTCTACTCTCAGCCCGCCTGGGTTATTTTTGAAGAAGAGTGATGGTGTAGAATGTGTGCCATGTGAGAAACGACGCTGGGGAGCGTTTCATGGTGGGGGTATCGTCCGGGATCGGTTTCGCTGGATGCCGTGTGATTAGCCTGTATATTGATCAAGTGGGTTGTGTGCTTAAGTCTCTCTTAAACTATTAATCGTAAGAGTGACTGCGATATGTGGTTATGGATGATGCAGGGGTGGAACGGAAGTTTGATAAAATGGTGGGCAGAGACTTTGTTCTAGTTTAGAGTCAGGGTCTCGGCCCGAACGTCGACCATACGTCTTCTTATTGATGCTGACTGGCTTACGGCGTTCCACCAGCATTTTGAGTGTGTGACATGGTGATGAAATTAAGTGTCTGCACAAATACGTTTATTTATGGGGTAACTTAGCCCAAGTTCAGAGCGCCGTTCATGAGCGAAGTGAAATACCTGCTCATGTCAATTATTCAAATAATTACTAAAAAAATCTATGCTCTTCACACTGCAGTCACGGTGTTTACTACCTTGACACTACAGAACTGGCGGTCATTGGAGAACGTGGCAGCGGCGAGAATAAATCTAGTGTGGAACACGAACGAGTCACGGTACTGAACAGACCGCGACCTACAACTGCTACCAATTATTAAACTCATCGCAACTTTTATATTTAATTTTTCAGCATATCCGCGCTCTCGTCACCGCTAAACAACGTGACAATGAATCCGATAACACAGTGTAAATGCACATCCGTCAAAAGCCTTTGCTTCTCGGTGACAGAGAGGAAACGGATCATCCAGCCGAAGTGTTGCCATCACAAGGTGAACGGGCGCAATTCACACTGAGCCTCTTGCGATCATATCGGGCCTGGTGCAGATTGGGAGAGATTAGGCGGTGCTATACATGGATTTAGCTGATTGCATCGAACAGGCGATGAACAAACAAATCCAAGAGTACAGATGTGCGAACTTCAACTGTAAGTGTACCTGTGGCCAGTGACCTGATATCAAATTAGTAATGTGTTTACCTGCCCAGCGACTGTCTGCCCAAGTTCCAGTTATCATCTGCAAAATTCTACTTCTAATTATGACGATCGAATGAGCAGGGATAAGATCATCGTTAAATAAACAGCTAAAACTTTTGGATAAGAATTCTAAGAAAAAGAAAGTCAACAGCCTTCAGAAGCCAGAGTAAACATTGCACTTGTCCTTCGTATTAGATAAACCAGCTGTGCAGACATGCTTAACGCCACAGAACTCAATCATTCTATTCATAATTTCTATAGAAAATCCAAATTGCCCTATCTCTGCTAAGGGTCAGTCGCAGTGTAATTTGTGGGACTCTAAATCTGAATCAGTATTGTATTCATAGTAATGTATAGGATCTTTCATGCGTTTCTATTTTAAAGCATGATTTTGGTGATTGATGATTGCCACTTTATTATACCTGTGTAAGTAATCAGATTGAAATAAACTGTCGCAGGATCCTGGAAGATCCTTCTCTTCGCATTTACCGCTTTTATCGCCGTCAATCTATTGGCCTTTTATTGTGTATCGTTTTTGTGTGTTAAACAACCGGTCTTGTATTGCCACAGAGGGGAATTCGGTTCTTGTGAAAAGGACTCCAATCCTGAGCCAAGCGATCGACGCTTCCTTAGAGTGTACTGAGAAAGAAAATGGAGAGAGGGAGAGTCTGGGGAGAAAGAGACGGGGGAGATAAAGAATAGGATGGAGAGAGACTGGGGGAAGTGTAGGAGAGAATGACCGATGGAGTTCACAGAGAATGGCGTGACAGAGAGGGAGTGAGAGACATAAAGAGGGAGAGGGAGGGAAATAGAGGGAGGGAGAGAGAGAGAGGAAAAGAGAGGGAGAGGGAGAGGGAGGGGGGAGAGAGAGAGAGAGAGAGAGAGAAAGAGAGAGAGAGAGAGAGAGAGAGAAGGATAGGGAGAGAGAGAGAGAGAGAGAAGGATAGGGAGAGAGACTAATTAACATTTCCCCCCTCGGCAATTCTCGGAGGGGACGGTTTCGTAACTGCCAGCAGGAGGCAAGGGGGCAGAGTCCCCGGGGAGGACGCGGACGGCGACGCAGCGGATTTTATATCTCCTCTGTAGTCAGAGCTGCAGTCACAGCCGGAACTCAGTGCAGCCTGCAACCCGGCCGGACGAGAGTTCGGGGAAGGTTAGGGAGAAAATATCTCCCTCACCGCCCCTGAGCGAATAGTTGGCCCGGTCTGTGGTCGCCTACCGATACACCGCGCATGCGGACCTGCAATATTGTCGCAATGAATGTGATACGTACACACCCTTGCCCTGCAATTTTTTCAATCTGCACGATTGCCTCCCACCCCTCCGCCAACCTGACCCTCACTCCCTCACACCGCGATGATTAACCTCCCCGTCCTCTGCGATTCTAGGAAGGCTACCAGCAGGGGACGGAGAGTCACGGGGAGGACGCGAACAGGGACACAGCCATCTTCCGATCTCGTCTGGAGTCGGAGCTAGGGTCACAGGCGGAACTCAGTGCAACCTGGAGCCCAGCCGGACTGGAGATCGGGAAGATTCGGGAGAAAACATCCCCTCCCTGAAAGAAAAGCTGGCCTGCCCCATGATCGCCTTTGTTTTGAAGCAAACTCCTACACTCTGCGTCTCTTTATACTCCCTATTAAAGAAGGAGACCTGCCAGTGCCTAGCATCCCGTCCCGGAACAAAATAAAAACACATCAATCTCCTGCCTCGCCTTTCAGACCAACCGCTGGCTACTGACCCCCATGTTAAAGAAGCTGAGAGGACGCAAGGAGGGGGAAGACCCTGGTTCTTTATAGAGGTTAGCAACACACATCAAAGTTGCTGGTGAACGCAGCAGGCCAGGCAGCATCACTAGGAAGAAGTACAGTCGACGTTTCGGGCCGTGACCCTTCGTCAAGACTTTGCCTGGCCTGCTGCGTTCACCAGCAACTTTGATGTGCGTTTCTTTAATTTCCACCTTCTGCAGATTTCCTCGTGTTTGTGTCTGTATAGAGGGTCATCGTTCCCTTTTGGGATCCCGGTGAGCTCCCCATCCCCATTCCCATTAGAGAGGCATATGCTGATACCCCTTGTGAGGATTTCCGGGTCGACTGTGTCCTGAAGACGAAGGGGCTGTTGGGAAAGTATGAAAGGGTCATGTTCCTCCCCTCAGTGGAGTGATCCTACAGCCGGTGTCGAACAGGAAAGGTACAAAATGATTCACTTTAGAAAGACGAGTGTGATGGCAGAATGCAGGGTTAATGGTGGAGTTGTTAATTAGAAACAGCTGGTTTTGGGTAAATCCACCTCCGACCTGCAGACGGTGCTGAAAAACCATCTGCACAGAGTCTGGGACAGGTATGTTCCATTCCGAAGCACAAGGACGGCAAGCTCAAAGAACCCTATATGTCGAGTGAGGTCATAATTGTGGTCAAGAAGAAAGAAGAATGTATGGAAATATTGAGGAGCTCAAATCAGAGTGTTGGAGGATTATAAAGAAGCCAGGAAAGTACTGAAGAACGGGGTTTGGAAAGATAGAAATTTCTTGGCAAATCTGGTTAAAGAGAATCCCAAGGCATTTTATGCGTTCATCTGGAGCTGGACGATAATTGGAGAGAGGGTGGAACCACACAAAGATAAAGATTAGTGGAAGAGTTTGCTGGGATGCTAAGGACGTGATAGAGGTGTTTAATGAAGACCTTACGTCAGTATTTACTAAGAAGGACATGGAGAAATGAGACATCAATGTTGAGAGTATTCTCTGCTAGGGTATTTGGAAGTATCGGTAGTGCTGCGTCTCTTATACAGCATTAAGTTGGATAGGTCCCACGGTCTCACGGGATATAACCTAGGTTATTGAGGAAAGCAAGAGAAGAGATTGCTGGAGACTTGCTGAAAAGCTATGTACCCCGCCCCCCCACCCCCCATAGTCATATTCATAGTCATGTCCTGGAGGACAGACGAAAACGTAGTGTTGATCGATCATTCAAAAAGGGAACCACGGATAACCCTGGAAGCTGTAGAGCAGTGAGCTTGGCTTCAATAGTAGGGAGTTACCAGACAGAATTTTCAGAGATAGGAGTTATGAGCATGTGGAAAACCATGGCCTACTGAGAGACAGTCATCTTGGTTTTCTGTGGAGTGAGTTGTGTCGTTATAAACTTAACTGGCATTTTTGATGGGTTGACAAGACTGATTGACGGAAAATCCAGTTCTCCATGTTCTTTGGACGCATTATAGGAAGGTCTTTGACAGGGTACCAGAATGGAGACTCAAACAGAAGATTATGATGTTGAATTGGCTGTTTGGTTTCATAACCAGATTTCTCATTGAAGGTAGTCTGTGATAGTCGAGGCAATTTATTCTCGACGGAGATCTGAGATCAGTGGTGTTCCGCAGAGATCTGAGCCGGAATCTCTGCTGTTCCAGATATAGGGAGGGGGTGGGTATGGGGAGGAGAAATGGCAATTGGTGGTTAACCCGTCTAAATGAGAGATGTTGCACCTTGGCAGGGCAAATGTAAATAGGCAGTAGACTTTTAAAAGCAAGACCCTTAACAGTGTTGATTAGCAGAAAGATCCTGGCAGTCTAGCCTTTATTAGTTGTGTCATTGAGTTTAAAGGTCATGATGCAACTTCCTAAACTACGGTGCTTTACATTCAGTTTTGATCATGCCATTATATATGGAGGTAAAGAATTTGGAAAGAGCGGAGAAGAGTATTTACCGGGATGTTGCCTGGACTGTAGAGGGCACGTACTACAATGCGTGGCTGGCTAAGGCTGAGGTGTTTTAACATAATTTGATAGATGTTTATAAGATTACGAGAGGTACAGGCAGTGCAGACACCCAGAATTTTGAACCCACTGTTGAAATGTCTAACACCAGAGGCTATGAATTTAATGTGACAGGGGATAATCTCAAAGATGTAAGAGGCAAGCCCTTTTATACACAGATTGGCCGATTGCTGGATTAACCACCTGGGGTGGTCGTAGAGACAGATACATTAGATACTTTTAGATTATGAAGACATGTAGTCCTCTTTTATTGTCATTTAGTAATGCATGCATTAAGAAATGATAAATTAGTTCCTCCGGTGTGATATCACAAAACACAGTACAAACCAGGACTAAAAAAACTAACAAAACCACATAATTATAACACATAGCTACAACAGTGCATAATACCATAACTTGATGAAGAAGTCCGTGAGCACAGTAAAGTTCAAAGTTTCTCAAATGTCCCACACCTCACGCAGACGGGAGAAGGAAGAACTCTCCCTGCCATGCCGACCACAATCCGACTCTGAGTCAACCGAACACTTCGAGCTCTGATCAGATCTCCGACACCGAGTACTGAGTGCCACCTCTGTCCGAGCGATTCGACCTCTTTCTCGTTCGGCAAAAGCAGGCAAAGCCGGGGATTTTGAGGCCTACCCTCCGAAAGATTCCCGACCACAAATTAACGACAGCAGCGGATGGGCGTTTCAGAAATTTCTCCAGATGTTCCTCTGTGCTTTCACGTCCAGAGGGAGATTATGTGTGGAACGGACAGTTAGCTTGTTTGCCGACATTAGCTGTCGCACACAACACACGTGCAGACAGACCATGTTGCAACTTTACAAACTGTTGGCTGGACCAGTAGGAATTGCGTGTGCAGCTCTGGTGACACTGCCACAGGAAGAATGCGTATGTTCTGGAGAGGGTAGAGAGAAGTTTCAGCAGGGTATTGCTTGCGTTTTAATATTTCAATTGCAAGAGAATGGATGTGATGAGCACATTTTCTGATTTAGAGTCTCGGCCCACAGATCAATTATTAATTTCCCTCCATAGAAGCCGCCTGACACATTCCATGTTCTAGATACCCTCTTGAAATGCCGTGGGATTCATTGTAATTCTACTCGCCAATGACATTACACTAATCTCAATATCTCTCCGAGTCTCGCTTCAAGTTATTTTTTCCTTCTCCTCTTTTCGTCTGCTTTGTGCAGGCGTTAGAAATGTCAAGCAGGATAGGGGAATGTTCCTCTTGCGGGATCTGGGAAGGCATCCAGTATCAGCCTCTTACATTCTGCATTGCGGAGTTGGAGCTGGAACCCAATAAAATCCGAATCAATCTAGAATCTGAGTAGGTGATAGGACATTAGAGAGATTAAGATATTTTTTAAATAAAACTCAGGGGAAGGGGATCATCATATGATCGAATTCAACCTGAACTTTGAGATGCAGAAACTAATGTTAGATGAACGAGTATTACAGTGGAGCCAAGGGAAGTACAGATCATGAAAGTGGAGTTGACCAGATGTGATTGGCAAATAACTCTGGCAAGGATGGCGACAGGACAGCAATGGCTCCAGTTTATGGAATCAATTGGGAAGGGATAGGATATATGCATCCAAAGAGGAAGACGTACTGAAAAGTTTATCTTGTTAACCGTGGGTAACAAGATAAGTCAAAGTCAGGATAAAATTCGAAGAGACTACACAAAATGGATCAATAGTCGGAAGTTGAGGATTGGGACACATAAAAACACAACACAAGGAAACTAAAAGGTCATTAAGAAGGTAAGATGGAATATGAAAATAAGCTAGCCCCCAGTATTAAACAGGATAGGAAAAGCTGATGTTTGTTTCAGATGTATGAATTATAAAACTGAGCTGAGTGTGGATATCGGACCACTGGAAAATGATGTTGGACAGGTACTAATGATGAACAATGAAATGGCTGATGAACTGAATAAGTATTTTGCTTCAGTCTTCTCTGTGGAAATCACTAGCAGTATGCTGGATGTTCCAGATGTCGGGGTATGCAGTGTGTGAAGTCGGCATAACGATAGGAAAGGGTCTTGGGACATTGAACGGTCTGAGGGTTGATAGGTCTCCTGGGTTAGATGGTGCACACGACAGAGTCCTGAAAGTGGTGGCTGAAGAGATTGTGGAACACTGGTAGTGAGTTTTCAAGGGTCACTAGATTTCGGAATGCTTCTGACAGACTGGAAAGTTATAACTGTCATTCCACTTTTCAGGAAGGGAGGGAGGCAGAAGAAAGGAAGCTATAGGTCAGTTGGTACGAACCAATGGTTAGGAAGATGTTGGAAAATGAGGTAGCTGGATTATGAATAAATGCAATGTGTAGTGTGGGGAGGGAATTGATAGGGCTAATTTCAGTCAACAGGATGACACTGTGGAATTCCTTGTCACAGACTGTGAAGGCCAAGTCTTTTGCATATTTCAGGCAGAGGTTGGTAGATTATTCACTGGTCAGGGCAGATCATCAACCATGGGTATTTGGAGGCACATAATAAAACAGCCCATGTTCAGTATGGTTTCCGCAATGGAAAATCTTGCCTGACAAATTTGTTAGAATTCTTTGTGGTCATGCATTTTGGTAGAGGAACTGAAAGTTTGACTAAATAGGGAGAAAATACAAAAATAACTGAGGTGCAAGGCGACTTGTGCAGGATTCCTAGGTATGTTAAAAATAAAAGAGACATGAGAGCGGATATATAGGACGGCAGGAAAATGAGGCGGGGAATTAATAACGGGAGACAAAGAGATGACTGATGAATTAAATATTTTGCCGCAATCGTCACTGAGGAAGACATTAGCAGTATGTTGTAATGGTGAGGAAAGAGAAGTGGGTGTAGTTTACTGTTACAAGGTGCTATTAAAGCTGAAGGTCCATAAGTCACTCAGACCAGAGGAACTACATCCAAGGTTTCTGAATGATGCAGCATTAGAGATTGTAATGGCATTAGAAATGATTTTTCAAAAACCATTCGACTCCGGCATGGTGCCAGAAGACTGGAAAATTACAAATGTTACTCCACCCTTTAAGAAAGGAGGAAGACAGCAGCAAGGAAATTATAGACCAGTTAGCCTGAGCTCAGTGGTTGGGAAGATGTTAGAGACAATTGTTAAAGTTTAGGTGATGGAGTACTTGGTGATACAAGGCAAGAAAGCACACAGTCAACATAGACTTCTTCGGGGAAAATCCTACCTGACAAATCTGTTGGATTTAATTGACGATATTCAAAGTAGGATAAATAAAGAGGATGCAGTAAATGTGTATTTGGATTTTGAGAAGGCCTTTAAGAAGGTGCCACACATGAGGCTGTTTACAATGTTAAGTGCCTATGGTATTACAGCAAAGTTGCTGAAATGCTTAGAGAATTGGCTGATTGGTAGGAAGCAGCCAGTGGGAATAAAAGGATCATTTTATGTTTGGCTGCCAGTGACTGGTTTTCGCAGGGGTGGGTGTGGGGGGCACTTTTTTATGCTCTGTATAAATGATTTAGGCGAAGGAATAGATAGATATTTTGCGAAGTTTGCAGATTCTACCAATATTGTGGCAGGGGCAGGTAGTCTTGAGGAAACAGATAGGACTTAGACAGATTTGGAGAATGGACAAGAAAGTAGCAAATGAAATGCAATGTTGGAAAATACATGGTCATGCAATTTGTTAAAAGGAATAAATGTGTGGACTATTTTCTAAATGGGGACAAAATCCAGGATTCTGAGATGCATCGGGTCTTCGGAGTCCTTCTGCAGAACACCCTGAAGGTTAACGTGCAGGTCGATTCGGTGGTGAGAAAAGCAAACGTCATTTTAGAATTTCTTTCAAGAGGTCTGGAATGAAAGAGCAAGGATGTGATGCTGAACCTTTATAAGATATTGGTGAGGCGTCACTTTGAGTATTGCGATCAGGTTTGGGACCCTTATCGTAGAAAAGGTGTGCTGGTACTGTAGAAGGTCCAGAGGAATTTCATCAGGATGATTCGAGGAATGAAAGGGTGAAAGGGTTATCATACGATCAACGGTTGATGGCTATGGGTCTGTACTGGCTGGAATTCAGAAGAATGATGGGGGATCTCATTTAAACCTTTCGAATGTTGAAAGTCTCAGCAGAGGAGATGTGGAAAAAATGTTTCCCATTGTGCGAGAGTCTAGGACAAGAGTGGACAGTCTCAGGATTGGGGGACGCCCTTTAAAATCAGAGATGCAGAGATACTTCTTTTGTCAAAGGGTGGTGAATATGTGGAAATTTTTGCCACATGCAGTTGCGGAGGCCAAGTCCTTGTGTGTATTTAAGGCAGATCATGATAGATTCTTGATTGGACAAGGCATCAGTGGTTACGGGGAAAAGGCCGGGAACTGGGGTTGAAAAGGAGATAAAAAAAAAGGCATCAGCCATGACTGAATGTCGCAGCAGACTCGATGGGCCTCATGGCCCAATTCTGTTTCAATGATTTGTGATCTATGTTTTGCATGGTGAATGGCATGACCGGAGCATTTCCGGTTAAAGGTCCAATAACTCAAGGTGTTTTTTGCAGTGAATTCAGTGACCCAGTTTGCTCAAAAATATTTTGCCCCCTTAGCACCAGCATAAGTTACTTCCACTGAACTATTGATAATTCGGCTGTATGTGTAACAACAGAACAAAATGTTAATGAGAAAGAACTCAATGAGCACACTGTGCCTCTGTCCATTCCATTTAGATTGACGATGCTTCTTGCTTTCGGTCCATGGTGGAATGCTCCATCTACAGGCAGTGCTCCGAATTACACACAACAAGCAGAGAGTGAGTAACAGTGTGATTACTTTGCATCTATGACAGCATCTCCATACACTAGAATAAAACAAAAGATTGATTATGAATCAAGCATTTCTCATCCGTATTGCATTTACGTCATTCATGCCTGTGCAGTGGTATCTGGTGTATGCCGCTGATAGATTAATTAAGCAAAACACCACAGTTACATGGCATTTGGCCCAGTGAAAACATGACGACCTGGGTGCCAAGCAAGCTGGTCCCGACTTCTTGCTTTAGGCGCATATCCATCCAGTCCCGTATTTCGATGATACCGTGAGCAGAATTAGAGTTATTTACCCCATCGGGTATGAACCGCCATTTCATCATGGCTGATGTTTTCCCATCCCAGAACCGAAGGGGTGGGGCACGACATCACCTATCAGCTACTTACAATGCAGTCCCAACACTTCTAACCCGGCGTTTTCACAACAATTCACATCTCCATTCACTCACAGACAGGACTAATGATCTCATTACCTCTACGACTCTTAAAGTCTCTCATGAGATTGCTGTAGATTTAAACAACCGACAGAATTTATAAGCCGGAAAACTACCCACCATGGTTTAGAACTGAGGTACCCTCGCCGATGTGGCGAAATATCTTCTAGACAACACAGCAAGCCCAATTTCCTTTCTTTGCACTGCTTGATAACCCTTTCATTTGTTCTGACAAGGTGCATGACCATACATTTCCTGACACTGTAATTAATATGCCATTTCTTTGCCCCTTCTCCTACTCTGTCTAAGTCCTTCTGTAGCTTCTATACTGTCTCAAAGTTACGATCCAAAAGGCCGCCGTTATAAACACTTTTTTCACTATCCCCTGATATCGAATTGAATACTCATCATCCTAAGTCCTTGTTTTTCATTACAGGGTCCATTGCCCTAACATTCATATCACAAGCCCTCCGTATAGTTGATTTCCATCACTTCACACTCACCTGTATTGAGATCATTTGTCCACTCCTCCGTCCAATCTTCTACGTAATCAAGTCCCTCATAACTGTCTGATAAACCTCAGTATCAATAGCACCTCCTACGTTGGTGTCATCTGCAAATTTGGATTAGATTAGATTCAACTTTATTGCCATTGTGCAGAGTACAGATACAAGCCAAAGAAATGCGGTTAGCATCTGACCAGAATTGCAAAGAATAGTTTTATTTACAAAATAACTGCGAATAAAAAGTAAGTGCTACAGCACACAAATGCAATAGTACTGATACAGTACAATATGGGCGCAATACTGCTTAGCGCATGTGATGATGTGAGCTTCAGCAGGGTCACAGCCTCAGGGAAGAAGTTCTTCCTGTACCTGCTGGTGCGGGAACGGAGGCTGCCATAACGCCTACCGGATGGGAGGAGAGTAAAAAGTCCGTGGTTAGGGTGAGATGCATCCTTGATAATGCTTTTCGCCCTGCCCAGGCAGCGTTTATAGTAGATGTTCTCAGTGGTGGGCCATTGGGTGCCGATTTACTGATCAAGACGTGTACTGTCCATCGAGATCATTGACCCCTGTGGCACAGCATATATCACCAGCATCCGTCTATCACACATATTCACCTGGATCCATTTATTCCTTCCCAGGCCTTGCCCCACCATCACTCTCCCCGTACTGGCCACCTGCCTTCAACATTCACTCGGGACAGAGTACGTCAACCAGAAATATCGTCAAACGATTTCCTTCGATAGCCACTGGTTGAAGCGCTGAGTTCCTCCAAAATTTTGTCCTTTGCATTATATGACCCGTATTAGGGAAGAAGAGCAGGATGTTACACAATATTGACATGAAACCTCAATACAGTCCTAAATAATCGTGCAATGTCATTTCCACTCCTTTACCCAATAACGCTTGGAACGAATACGCTGTATCTTTGACCATGCCATTGGAAGTATTTAGTTGGTAGTGGAAGCTTGTTACCATTACCAACACCGGCTATAACAACCTGAAGGAACATTGGGACGTGCACCTCAACTGGCCTCTGACAACCAGATCCAGCGTCTGGCCTTCAGGTGTGACTTAGCTAATGACCTCGGAGGAGCCATTTCTACTGGTAGGAGACGGGGCCGTTACTGCCGGCTGAAACACGGTCGCTTCGGGCTCATGGGACTCATAGGCCGTAGTTGGCAGCTCATCCAGGATATATAAAACTCTGTTCTCAAATAGCCGCTGCTGTTCCCTCCCATCGGCAGGCTTGGGAGTAATTCAAAGGGAAAATACGGAATTGGAGCCTCTTTGTTAGTCTTACGTTGATTTCAGTGGTGGTTGGCAATGTCTTCGACGCTGCTGGTACCTAACCGTATCGGTTTCTGCTGTATCTTAGGGTTCAGCGGTTTTGTAAAGAGTGAAAGCTTGCTACATGGCAACAGCTGGCGCTCCATATTGTACTGCACAGACCTAGGTATCAAAACAGCTAGGACGAAATATCCTTGGTCAGCTCTGACTGACGGAGGCCTCTAACTCAAACATACCTTTGACTTCTGTCAGTGCTTAAGCCATTTCAACACCTCACTCACTGTACTGTACACCCAACTAACACTCAGGACAATTACTGCTTCCTTAAAAATGTGAATACCTGGAAATGTTGCATTCTGTTCCTCATCCAAATTGTGGGTATAGATTGGAAACAGCCAGGCTCAGAGGATTGGTCTCTGCAACACCCATCGAGTTTAGCTGCATTCTGAAAGAGGGTCTGGTAATTCCTTGTCTTTAAATATAGAGGCCTGAGAAACAGGAACAGGCCACTAGTCCTCTCCACACCACACTGATATACAATGAGACCCAGGCTGGTCCACCTTGTCCCCAGCACCACTCCTCAAGGCGCGTGGCGGTTAACTTTACTCCCGTGTCTATCGCCAATGTAGCGAAGCCTTTCCCTTCTTCCTCCCTAGGTTGGGGCAATGTCGTCCCAATTTCTTTCGCCGCCCTCTCAACGGCGCTAATTTACCTCGGAGTGAAACTGACATAAAACGTGGAACATTTGCTATCTACATCTTCACCGGAAATTTGGGGAAGGAGCAGGAAGCGAGTTCTGCAGGAGTGTCGCCCTCTTGTCGAATCCAGTATCCCCACTGGATTGACACTTTTGGAAAACAAGGAGAGCTGGATAATACGCACGCACGTGACAACAGTTACAGGTCACCTGGCAAAAGACAGGCGCGTGGACTGATCCCGCGCCAGCCCGAGAGCGCGAGGGGGTGAAGCTAAGTGGTTGACAGTGGGCGGGGCCGAACGCACGTGCACGAGTGCGATGGGGAGTCTGCAGACTGAGCGGTCTCTCGGTCCGGTACCCTGCTGCCAAGCTGAGCGAGTGTCGTAACTTCAACCCCCCACCACGGATTTCAAACGCAAAACTCATGCAAATATGTTATTAGGCCAATTTCCATTTGCTGTCAGTCAACGGAAAAATCACATGTGCCGTCGTTAGACCACTATACACTCATTCAATTTTATTGTTTTCTTGTGAACATACTAATAGGAGGAATTGGTTCACTTGTCCCGTCGAACCTGCTGTTCCAAACAACAATCTAATTTCAACGTGATCGATCTGAATTGGCCTTTAACCCTCATTCCTGTGTGCCGTCCTTCTTATGGCTGTCTTGGTCACGATTTATTAAACATCTTGGCGTGAATATAATTAAAACCATTGCTTCCTCTGGCCATTGTGAGGCGCTAAAACACTCACAACCAACCCAGACGAAAAAGAAAGAAATATATATATAATCCGAAATTCGGTATTTTGAAAGCGGAGCAGTTGCTGGCTAAACAAATACCGCACCATTGCTCTCACACTGATGTTGCTAGTTCTAGAACAGTTATTAAGCTGGAAGTAGGGTGCGAAAAGTATCAACCGCGCAAACAAGTTGCTGCAGGAAAACAAACACCTCTCCCCCCACCCCGCCGACAGAAGAGGCTTAAAACAGAAATGATGCCTTCTTGAAGACTGATTCCAAAGTCAGACAGCAGTTTGACTGGAAATAAAGTCCTTAATCAAATATTTTCACCGTAATTCCCAAAGAATATTCTGGCAGTGTGGGTTTAAACAACAAACCTCAGTGCAAGCAATCAGGCGAGGGAGATTTGGCTGATGTGGGAAGTGCGAGTTGCTGTTGTATGAGGCTCAGAGCTCAGTGTCTGTGCAAGCAGCGGCCCGTCCCACAAGCGCAAATTCCAAAGAAATGGGAGAGGGCACTTTGCTGAAACCCAGTCCAACCCAGTTCCACGCTCACTTTCAACTGTGAAAAGGGTTGGTCTAACGTGTATGTAACCCTTTGCGCCACAAGAAAGACCAATAACACCCACAATAAGAGGTACAATCGCATTAACTAGGCTCTGGAATCTCAAAGGTTAATGTTAACGTCGCTGCAAGTTTACACCATTTGTCCCTTAACATATGATTCCAACCACTGTAGATGTTTGTATCAATATTTCTCACTATTCCTTCAAATAAATCAATCTGTGGCACTATCAATTATAAAATCCCACTGCCTGTTATTCTGTTTAGTTACTTTTTAAGGATAGAGAGAGATCGGTGACGGGACCCTGGCCCGTGCGACATTGCAGCTTAATCTGCCGCTGTGAAAGTTACTTTCTGCACGAACACCTTGGAGAGTGTTTGTGAATGGAGGCACCCATGTCATTTGAAGTAATCTGATTCGATAATAATTAACTCCTTAACTTGGTCAGCTGAGGGCTCCCTTCTCTCATTGTTCCCTTCCCGATCCCAACGGATTTAAAGCCAAGCCTCGCTCTAAACGCTGAATAATTGTGCAGCATTAGAGACAGCACCTAACTCTGATGTTTGGACTGAACGGCGTTAAATGTGGTCCCGGGTAATCACAGTCTGACTACCGGGTGAGCGACAATCTTCCTGCCCTTGTGTCCTCACCTATTACGGAGAGTTGCGTCTGAGCTGTTGCTCCTGAGGCCATTCGTCTATAAAATGTCCGTCGCTCATTACAGACTTAAAGGGCACGGTGAACCTCGGGAAAGCTGAGCTGCGTAGTCCGCCTCACACTTGCTCTCACCGACCCGAGTCAAGCCCGACAGAGTGAGGAGAGGGGATTAGAGCAAATGTAGCAACCGTAACCCGGAAAGCAAACAGGCTGTGTTAACTAATCCACGCGGCCACAGGCAGTTTTTGTCCAGATTCCCTAGTGACATTCCCGCCTAGTTCTTACATTGCAAACAGTGCTGCGGAGTTTCTCTTTTTAACTGATCGAGTCCAGGCTGCAAATTTGGTCCAGCCTGGGTTCGTGAGGGTCTGAGGACCGCCCAGCGCGTAAAAATATCTAACCGAAGCAGGTCAAGTTTCAGCTCAAACATCGCTCACCTGCCTCGGTACAGGGAACTGCCTTTCTGCTGATATTAGAACAAACTCTTTCGACAATATACTCCCATTCAACTGGAATCAATTTGGTCAAAGATTGTCAGATCAGTGGAGTTTATTGACATTCGTTTAATAGCATCAGCATTAAGAGATGTCAAAGTTGCTGGTGAACGCAACAGGCCAGGCAGCATCTCTAGGAAGAGGTACAGTCGACGTTTCAGGCCGAGACCCTTCGTCAGGACTAACTGAATGACTTAGTAAGAGATAGAAGGCGAATGTACCAAAAGCATTCTTTCCGACTCTATCTACCTGTGACACTACTTCAAATGAAGTGTGACCCATAATCCCAAATCCATTTTTTTTCTGTAACACTCCTCAGTTCCCTAACTCTTACTTCTGAAACCTACCATCGTTATTTCTACAGCAGAGCAACAGCTTCCACTTGCCTGCATTAAATTACATCTGCCATTTTCACCTCTGTTTTGTAGTTCTTCCAGATCCTGCTGCAAGCTTTGATAATCTTCCCCGTTGTCACCTATCACGGTGTCATCGGCAGATTTTCTGGTCCAGTTAACCACATTATAGTCCAGATCATTCTAAAAGATGAGAAACAGCAGTGGCCCCAGCACAGACCCCGCGGCCCTCCACTAGCCACAGGTCTCCACTCAGAGAGGCACCATCTAGTAGCACTCACTGCCTTCCCCCGCGCCGGCCGCCAATTGCATTGCTGAAGTCCATACAGACATCGTCCACTGGCTTGTCTTCATCGACATTCCCGGTAAATTCCTCGTAACCTTGCCGGAAAACTCTCTAAGATTACCCAGTACAGAACGCCACATTGACTATCCCTAATCAGTCCTGCCCATTAATATCTCACGTGTACGGTCCTTCCATTAATTCTCCCAATACTGATGTAAGCAGCAACGGCCTACAATTTCCTGGTTGCTTTCTGACCCTTTGATAAACAGCGGAGAAATAAAAAAAAAACTATCCACCAATCCTCCAGTAGCTTACCTGTCACTCAGCATAATTTAAATATATATGCTGCGACACCACCAACTTCCGGACTTACATACTTCGCTGTCCGAGTTGTTTCCAATTCGGCTGAGAGACAGGATCCAACATTTCATGTTCCTTAATGACATAATACTCGTGTTCAAATTCTACTAACGAAAAAGCAGTTCTGAGTTTTATTTGAATGGACTGTATTTCCACGAGCTTCAACACTTGGCAATCTACTGGACTGGGCCTCACAAAACCCAACGAGATGTCAGTAGTGATGGACAAGGTTTTGTGTTTTAGGGTGTGGGAAAGCAGCAGGTCAGATGGAGCCCATTGTTGTTGAATGAAGTCACTCGCTTCTGTGGAAGATTCAGAGCTGGTGAAGTGTTGAGGTGCGGAGGCAGATGTTGGAATGAGGCAGGTACTGAGGGAGGTCAGATGATATAGTCCGAGCGTTATTTGGTGTAGGACTGGAAACATGTTTATTTAGGACGTTGGTGACATTGCATTGCTTTTGGCACATTGGCCTTCTTGTTTTCTGGTTGACTGCCGATTACCAGTGGTGTTCCACAGGGTTGCGTGTTCGGGCCGCTTCTTTTTACGTTGTACATTAACGATTTGGATTATGGAATGAATGGCTTTGTGGCTAAGTTTTCTGATGCTATAAAGATAGGTGGAGTGGCCCGTAGTGCTGTGGAAACAAAGAGTTTGCAGAGAGACTTGGATAGATTGGGAGAATGGACAAAGAGGTGGCAAATGAATTACAATGTTGGGAAGTGTATGGTTATGCACTTTGGCAGAAGAAATAAACGGGCAGACCATTATTTAAATGGGGAGAAAAATCAAAGTTCTGAGTTGCAGAGTTGCAACGGGACTTGGGAGTCTTCGTATCGTACAGGATACCCTTAAGGTTAAACTCCAGGTTGAGTCGCTGGTGAAGAAGGCGAATGCAATGTTAGCATTCATTTCTAGAAGAATAGAGTATAGGAGCAGGGATGTGATGTTGAGGCTCTATGATGCGCTGGTGAGACCTCACTTGGAGTACTTTGGGCAGTTTTGGGCTCCTTATTTAAGAAAAGATGTGCTGACTTTGGAGATGGTTCAGAGAAGATTCACTGGAATGATTCCAGGAATGAGAGGGTTAACAAATGAGGAACATTTGTCCGCTCTTGGACTGTATTCCTTGGAGTTTAGAAGAATGAGCGGGGACCTCAAAGAAACATTTCGAATGCATGGACAGAGTGGATGTGGCAAAATTGTTTCCCATGGTGGGGGAGTCTAGTATGAGATGGCATGAATTAAGGATTGAAGGGCGCCCATTCAGAACAGAGATGCGAAGAATTTTTTTTTTTTTTTTTTTTTTTTTTTAGCCAGAGGATGGTGAATCTGTGGAATTCGTTTCCCCATGCGGCAGTGGAGGCCCAGTCATTGGGTGTATTTAAGGTAGAGGTTGATAGGTATCTGAGTAGCCAGGGCATCAAAGGTTATGGTGAGAAGGCGGGGACTGGGACTAAATGGGAGAATGGATCAGCTCATGATAAAATGGCGGAGCGGACTCCATGGACCGAATGGTCAACTTCTGCTCCTTTGTCTTATGGTCTTATGGTCTTAATTCAATATTTTGAGTACAGCAGACGGGAATTTTTTTGAAGTTGTGTTAGGCATTGCTCAAGGCGAATTTGGAGTATTATGTGCCGTTATGGTCACCTACCGACAAGAAAGAATAAAGGGAAAGAATACATAGAATTTTACAGTGAAGCTGCTAGTATGGAGGACATGAATTATAAGGAATTATTGGATAGTTTCGGAGTTTATTCCTTGGAAAGTAGAATATTGTGGGACGAATGTTAGATGTAGACAACAAAGATGCGGGGTAGAGTTGGGGTAAACGCAAGCAGACACTTTGCATTGAGTTTGTGTGGACATGCCATCAGAGATCATGGGTTAAGGGTGGAATGTGAAAAGTTGAAGAGGATTACGAGGGAAATCTTCTTCATTCAGAGGAATGTGAGAGTGTAAATGCTGCTGCCGGCACAAATGGTGCATGAGAGTTGGATGTGAAATTTTAAGATGATTTTGGATAGTGGTGCTATGGGTAACTATGGCCCGGGTGCAGGTGGATGGAAGTCTGCATTGCGAGGACTGTGCCGAAGGTCCTGCTTCCATTCTGTACTTTCCTTTGAATCTGTAACTCCTTACTCATTGATTTACAATACCGACAACTGTCCAAAATAAAATAAGATCCAAAATAAATATCAGAAGTTCAATTGTTCACAGGTTAAATCTCCAAATATAGTCTGACAGCGTGCTTGTGTTTGGAAGTTGTTTCAAACTGCCCGCCCACTACTCCCGCATACTGCCTTTCGCCAATCTTTCGTACCTACAGTAATACACCAAATGCCGGACGAACTCAGCATCTCAGGCAAAGTCTATGGAATTGAAGAAGAATTCGACCTTTCGGGCCGACACTCTTCAGTGGAACTGCAAAGGAGGGAAGAGGCCAGGTAATTGATTGATAAGGAAGGTTATTGAAGTCGTTTCAACCTGCCTACTGCATCTGCACACTCCCGTTTGCCGACCGCTCGTAACGATGGTAACACAAATCAATGCTAGAAGAACTCAGCCGGTTTGGCAAGATCTATGGAATTGAACAAGAATTCGACCTTTCGGGCCGACGCCCTTCAGAGAAATGAGAAATAAAGCAGGGAGAATCCAGACTATTGATTGTTTAGGAAGATTTGAGTTGTTGTGTGAGATTCGGAGCTCAGTATCTCTGCATGATCAGCTACCTCGCCCGCACATACCTGAGAATAGGGAGAGGCCGTTCTGCTGAAATGGTATGCAGTTTCACTCTTATTCAGGTGTGAACAATTTGTCTTTAATATTGCATTTAACCATTTCTGCTGCAGGGAAGAGAGACAGAAAATTTAAACTTATAAAGAAAATTAACAGGGGTCAGAGCCTGCACTTTATTTTAACTCAGACTCAAATCATCTGCAGTTGTTTAAAGAAATATTTCAACGATTATTTAAATAAATCAGCCCATTGCGTTCCTAACATTTCGCCAGCAATATTTTAAATCTTGTTGTGAGGTTGAAGTTCAAAGTGAGGGAGTGAGGGCGGAGGGAAAAAGGAGGCAGAAGGAGAGAGAATGGGTGAGCAGGGAGCAGGGAAACGGCAGGGTGTCTATGGAAGGTGGAGGAAGGGAAGCTCAAGATGGAAGAGCGTGTAGGAAAGTGCAGAGGGGAAAGTGCAGAGCTGGACTGAGATGAGAGAGGCAGAGGAAAAGAGAGATCGAGATGGCAGAGAGATAGGAAGTGCAGGAGACAGGCAGTGGATGATTGAGTGCACGGGAAAGTGAAATGGTTAGAGCGAGGGTTGTGGGAAAGTCTCACAAACCAGCCAGGGAGTTTAGGCCTGTGCTCCTGATATCAGCAGTGGGAAAGTGGGAAAGCACCGTATGTGTGAGTATTTTAATAGAGAGGACTGACTAGGATAGTCAGCATGGCTTTGTGTATTCTAGGCAATTTTTTCATGCAGTCACGAGGTAAATTTCAAGGAGAGTTGATGAAGGTAATGCAGTGAATGAGGTTTTCATGGATTTTATCAACAGATTTTATGAAAATCCGGCATAACAGATTCATCAACAAAATCCATTAGCTTTGCATTCAAGATGAGGTAATACTTTGGGGTGGACATTGGCGTACTGGGACGAGGAAGAGAGTGGTGGCAGATTGTTGCCTTACTAAGTGGAGGCCTGTGACGAGAAGAGAGACCCACGTGTTGGTGCTGGATATGGAAGCAATCAAAAGACACTCATGTCGATGGAACACAAACTTACATTCCGTCTGGTTAGCCTCCCACCTGATGGTGTGAGCATCGATATCTCAAAAATTCGGTAATGCCCCCGTTAACTGCAACATTCCTAATTTTCATTTCTCCTTTCTCTTCCTGCCTGCTTACCTGAAACCCCAACTGCTTGCATTGACAGAAATCAGAAATAAAGCATAACTCGTGTGGAGAATCGAAGGAACGACAGATATGAGGATTTTTTTAAATCTATTTATGTTCAGCTAGAGAATAGTAAATCACTGTTATTAATTTCCCAGCCGGCTGTGCAGCTATGCTATTGGGTATAGTTATTAAATCGAAGGTTAATATGTTTCTGATCAGTTAGGACAACAAAGGTTATAGGACGGAGGCAGCCGGATGGAGTTGCGAGGAATAGTAAATCAGCCACGATTGAATTTTGGAGCAGAATGGTCCGAATGGCCGAATTCTGCTCCAATTATAGGATGATGTGGAAAGTTTAAACACGATGCAGAATAGATTTACCGACATACCTCTCAGGTAAGACAATAAGTCTTATGAGGAAACGTTGAGGCATCTCTGTTTTTTTGTCGAATTAATGCTCTGAGCGTTATTTGAAAGGACAGTTTCACCCCCAACTTGCGCGGTTGGCAATAAATTCGACTGGGCCTCACAAATCCAATAAGATTTAAGTATTGATGGACACGTTGCGGGGGTTCAGGTTGGGGAGAAGCAACAAACCAGATGGAGTCCATTGCTGGAAATGAAGTCACCCACTTCTGCAGAAGAAGCAGAAATAGTGGAGGGCTGAGGCGGTGAGGGAGGTTTTGACATGAGGTAGCTACTGAGCGAGGTGAAAGGTACTATATATATTCTAAACGCTATTGGGTACACAAGTGGAAATAACTTTGCTGAATTATTCAGGACATTACTGAGAATGCATTGATTTTGGCACATTGGCTGTCATAAATTAATACTTTTGAGTACAAGAGATGGGAAACATGTTGAGCTTGTTTGAGGCATTGTTCAGGCCGAATTCGGAGTATTGTGTGCAATTGTGGTCATCTACCTACAGGGAAGGCTACAGAGTAATAGTACAGAGAAAACTTAACTGGACGTTGTCTGGTATGGAAGACATGAGTTATAAGGTGAGATTGAATAGAATCGGACTTTATTCCTTAGAAATAAGAACACCAAGGAATATTTGTTAGAGGTACACACAAAGATGAGGGATAGTGATAGGGTAAATGCAAGTAGGGATTTTCAGTGAGTTTGGGTAAACTTACAATCAGAGGTCATGTCTTAAGGGTGGAAGGTGAAAAGGATAGGAAAAGGAAAGTTACCTCGCATCCGGAGTTTTTCCGGTTAGCGGACAATTTCCCTCCACGCCCTTCTGACGTAGTGAGGAACCGCGTACGAGGCAATTGACAGTAGTGGTTTGCAATTGCCCTCTGCCGGGTGAGATTCCAAAGATATCACCAGCTCATAACCCGGCAAGGATGGAAAGCGTGCAGGGGAGCCGGCTGGATTCGAACTCGGGACCTTTCGACTAATGCCACTACGCCACCAGTCGAGTCAGAAAAGGTTAAGAGTATTACAAATGAACACTTCTTCATTCAGAGGATTATGAGAGTGTAAAAAAATGCTTCTGTGGCAAGTGGTGCATGCAGGCTACATTTCAAACTTGAAGGGAATGTTGGATAGTGGGGGCCTCTGTACAGGTGGATGGGAGTTTGCAGATGAGGGTCATGGGCCGAAGGGCTTGTTTCTATACTGTACGTTTCCATGACTCACTAACTCCTTAATAATTGATTCGTAACACACACAAACGGATGATTAAACTAAGATCCAATATAAATTTCAGAAGTTAGACTGTTCACAGCTTAGTTCTCCAAAAAATATTCTAACACCGTGGTTATGTTTTGATGCCGTTTCAAACTACTTACTGCTTCATTACTCCATTTCGCCAATCTTTCGTAACTATGGTAACGCAAAACAATGCCCGAGAAACTCAGGCAAAATCTGTGGAATGGATCAAGAATTCGACCTTTCGGGCCGACACCCTCAGAGAAATTAGAAATCAAGCAGGAAGAGTCCAGATTATTGATTGATTAGGAAGGTTTGGGTTCTTGCTCTGTGAGATTCGGAGATCAATGTCCCTGTCTAATCAGTTGCCTGACCCCACAGTTTCCTCATAATAGGGGCTGGCCTTTCTGCTGAAATGAAATGCAATTTCACTCTCATTCAGGTGTGAACGATATGACCTGAATATTGCATTTAACCAATTCTTTTTAACCAATTCTGCTTCAGAAAAGAGTGATGGAAACTTTAACCTTATAAGGAAAACTACCAGGGTCAGAACTTGCACTTATTTTACACTCAGACTTCATTCAGCGGCATTTGTTTAAAGAAATATTTTAAAAATTAATTTAAATTACTCAGCCCATTGCATTCCTAACCTTTTCCGACCAATATGTTTAATGCGGATGTAATGGTGACTTTAAGAGGGAGAGTGAGGGAAAGTGCTATAATGAGACGGAAAGAGAGTGAGTGGGTGAGCAGGGAGAGGGAAAAGGGCAGGGTGTGTGCGAAAGTTGGAGAAAAGGAAGCTCAAGATGGAGAAAGAGGGTAGAGTGGCGAGCTGGACTGAGAGGAGAGAGGTAGCGAAAAAGAGCTTGACAGAGGGCAGAGGGGGGTAGTGTAAGAGAGAGGGAGTCGAAGGTAGAGTGCACGGGTTAGTGAGCGGGATAGAGCGAGGAATGTGGGAAAGGCTCAGAAATCACCTGTGGAATCACAGGTCCCTACTCGTGACATCAGTAGTAGTAAAGTTTGCAAGCACCGTATGTATCAGTATTTTAATAGACGGGACTGACTAGGGCTAGTCACGGCATTGTATATCCCACACTATGTTATTGAGTTTCCCGAGGAAGTAACGATTTTTTTCCTCAGGAAAGTCGACAAACGAACTGTATTGGATGATGGCTAAGTTGACTTTATCAGGAGAATTTATCAAAGTCCCGCATCGGAGATTTGTCAGGAAAATCCGTGAGCTTTACTTTCAAGATGAGGTATAACATTGGAGTGGACATTGGTGTAGGGGCAGGAGACAGACAGTGAAGGAAAATGGTTGCCTTTCTAATTGGAGGCCTGTGTCTAGTGGAAAGCTGCACATTTCTGTGCTGGATATTGAAGCAATGAGGCCACACTCACGTTGATGAAACAGCAACTTACATTTCGTCTGGGTAGCTTCTGAACTAATGGTTTAGAGTCTACCCAGACGGAATACCTTGATATATCGGATATCTTGAACTTCCGGTACTGCCCCGTTCCATTTCACATTTCCGCATTCTCATTTCCCTCTCACTCTTTATCTGCCTACCTGCAAACCTAACTACTGGCAGTGCCAAAAATTGCAAATCATGTGTAACTCTTCTGGAGAATCGCAGATGGACAGAGATGATTGTGATTTAATCCTTTATTAATTGATTAATTAATTTATGATTATTATTATTATAGCCAGAGAGTGGTAAATCTCATCATTTTTTTTTCAGCCAGCTGTGGAATCGAAGTTATTGGATTTAGTTTTGAAAGCGAAAGTTCGTATCTTCTTGATCAGTCAGGAGTTCAAAGGTTACGGCAAGAAGGCAGCAGCATGGAATTACGAGGAATAGTAATTCAGCCATGATGGAACGGCGGAGCAGAGTGGCGGAAATGGCCTCATTCTGCTGCAATTATAGGAGTATTTGGAGCGTTTAAAGTTGACGCAGAACAGATTTTCCGAGATGCTATTCAGGTATGACAAAAAACCTTTTAAGAAAACGTTGATGGATCTCTGTTTTATGGATCTGGTAGGAAGGAGTATGACATATTGCTTGATAGAAGAGTGATAAGTGATAAGAGATTTTGGGATATTGGACAGCTAGACATTGTCGAGGACGTAAGTGGCTAATACGAAGGGCATAACATTAAAAGAATCGGAAGAGATTATAGTCTGGATGCGAGAAGCAACATTTTGTTACACAGAGATTGCTGCGGTCCTGGAACAGGCTGCCAGGGCTGGTGTTCGGTGCTGAGACATTAGGGACATTTCAAAGACATGTGAGCGAAAGAAAAAAAATACAGCATTAAGCTGATGGAGTGGTTTGGTTGATTTTGGAGTCGGCTGAAAGGAAGTTCGTATGCACGTGAACTGAAGACTATTAATATCCTAGCCGGAAGGCTTGCTAGTGCTGCTCGAGGTGGGGTGGGTGGGGGAATTGGTGGTGGGAGGGGGAAGAGTAAATCCAGACTTGCAAGCGATAACAACAAGGCTGCCGCAGAACAGAAAGTGAGTAGATTGTGGAGACAGATGCTAAGGCCTCAGACAGAATCAGGAATTTAATTTACATACATCAAAGTTTCTGGTGAACTTTGATGTGTGTTGCTAGAATTTCCAGCATCTGCAGAATTCCTCGTGTCAGGAATTTAATTGTTGATCATGGTGCGAGTTATGTACTCAGCTGCAGATACCTCAATGTAAGAAGTATTGTATTAAAAGGCGGATGAGACCATGGCATGAATTAGCACGTGGATTTACTATATTATCGCCATTAGTGGGATGGTTGCAGTATGAGCAGGACTGGCAGCGCAGTATTCCACCGCTCCACTGTTTAAGATGAAGCAGAGGGGGAAGGAATAAATGAGGAGGGATGGCGTTACTAGTTAAGGAAGATGTCACATCAGGGTGGATTAGAGAACTCACCTAGTGAGGCGTTCAATGTGGAACGTAGTAATAAGACAGGTACGGCCATGTTAAAGGGCTTTGGCTTTGGAGCGATGAAGTATGATAGATGTATTACACGGCATCACAGCCCAGCCAAGTGTCCGTGGGAGTTAGAGGAACAAATGTGAAGAGAAATTGCTCAGAATTTCAGCAAACGTCAGTTTGTTATAGGAGCTTGGGTTAAATTTCCAGGTTTTGACTGGGACTCCCAAAGTGTAAAAGGACAAGATGGAATAGACGTTGTCATCTATTTTCTGAAATGTTTTCTTAATCAGTGGATAAAAGTCCCAAATGAGGGAGTGTGCGATATTGATTTGCATTTAGGGAATTAGGAAGGCCAGGTGGCACAATTTTGTATAGGGGAACACGTTGCATCCAGTAGTCCGAAGGACATTAGCTTTAAAGTAAATGTGCAAAAGAAAAACAGATCGGGTCCGCGGTCTGCGTGCTTAAACCAGCGGACTCGAGGAGAGCCCAGTGTTCTTCCGTTGCTTAAGATAGGCTCTAAATTAATCTGTGAAATTTCAGCCCTCTGAGCATGCTATCAGTCGCGGGAAAGTTATTAAAAGATATTGTAAGGGACCAAAGAATTTAATTGTATCCGCTGCGGCCCCACCAATTTCCGCACTTACCTCCCACGGTGTCTGACCTATTCCTAATCGGAGTCTACAATTCGCCTAAGAAACAGAAAGAAACATTTCCAAGCTTTATGAAACATCATGTAGGCTCATATTTTATTAATTACACAGCAATTGTCGAATTTATATTCTGAGCAGTATTTGACCTCCCCGAAATTGCATAGTTGGCAATAAACTGCACTGGGCCTCAGAGAATCCGATGAGATTCGAACAGCGATGGACACGTTCTGTGGATTCAGCTTGGGGGAAGCAGCCGGTCAGATGGAGTCCAATGTTAGAAAGGAGGTCACTCACCTCGGTCGGAGAGGCGGTAATGGTGAAGAGCTGAGGTGGTGAGGGAGATTTTGAAATGTTGTAGGCAGTGAAGAAAGTCAGAGGTACAATGTATATAATGCAAGCGTTATTGGGTATACGACCGGAAATAACTTTGCAGGATTATTTCTGTCTTTACTGAGATTGCATTGTTTTTCGAACATTGGTCTACATAAATCAATACATTGAGCACAGGAAATGGGATTTTTGTTGGTGTAGTATAAGGCATTGCTGAGGCTGAATTTGGAGTATTGTGTGTAGTTTTGGTCGCCTACCTACAGGAAAGGATACAGAGTAAGAGTACAGAGAAAAATTACCAAGAGGTTGCCTGGTATGGATGACCTGACTGATAAGGTAACATTACAGAGTATTGGACTTCATTCCTTGGAACTTGGAGCACTGAGCGAAGCTTTGAGAGTGGTGCACACAATTATGGGTGTATAGATATAGCCATATAAACATACAACAATTACAGCACGGAAACAGGCCATGTCGGCCCTTCTAGTCTATGCCGAACTCTTACTCTCACCTAGTCCCACCGACCTGCACTCAGCCTATAACCCTCCATTCCTTTCCTGTCCATATATCTATCCACTTTAACTTTAAATGACATCATCGAATCTGCATCAACCACTTCTGCTGGAAGTTCGTTCCACACAGCTACCACGCTCTGAGTAAAGACGTTCCTCCTTCTGTTACCCCTGAACTTTTGCTCTTTAAATCTCAAATCTTGTTTGAATCTCCCCCACTCTCAATGGAAAAAGCCTATCCAATTCAACTCTATCTACCCCCCTCATAATTTTAAATACCTCTATCAAGACCTCCCTCAACTTTCTACGCTCCAAAGAATAAAGACCCAACTTGTTCAACCTCTCTCTGTAACTTAGGTGATGAAACCCAGGTAACATTCTAGTAAATCTTCTCTGTACTTTCTCTATTTTGTTGACATCTTTCCTACAATTCGGTGACCAGAACTGTACACAATCCTCCAAATTTGGCCTTACCAATGCGTTGTACAATTTCAACATTACAACCCAACTCCTATACTTAATCCTCTGATTTATAAAGGCCAGCATACCAAAAGCTTTCTTCACCACCCTCTCCACATGAGATTCTACCTTCAGGGAAGTATACACCATCATTCCTAGATCCCCCTGTTATACTGCATTCTTCAATGCCCTATCATTTACCGTGTATGTCCTATTTTGATTAGTCCTACCAAAATGTAGCACCTCACAATAATTAGCATTAAGCTGTGTCTGCCATTTTTCAGCCCACTCTTCTAACTGGCCTAAATCTGTCTGCAAGCTTTGAAACACAACTTCATTTTCCACAGCTCCACCTATCTTAGTAACATCTGCATACTTACTAATCCAATTTACTACCCCATCATCCAGATCATTAATGTAAACGACAAACAACGTTGTACCCAGTACAGATCCCTGAGGCACACCACTCGTCACCGGACTCCAATCTGACAAACAGTTATTCACCACTACAGTCTGGCGTCTCCCATCCAGAAACTGCTGAATCCATTTTACTACTTCAATATAAATACCTAATGATTCAATCTTCCCAACTAACAGTCCATGTGGAACCTTGTCAAAAGCCTTACTGAAGTCCATATAGACAGCATCCACTGCTTTACCCTCGTCAACTTTCCTAGCAACGTCTTCAAAAAATAATAAAAAAAGATTTGTCAAACATGACCTTCCACGCACAAATCCATGTTGTCTACTCCTAATCAGACCTTGTCTATCCAGATAATTATATATACCATCTCTAAGAATAGTTTCCATCAATTTACCCACAACTGACGTCAAACTCACAGCCTGATAATTGCTGGGTTTACTCTTAGAACCCTTTTTAAACAATGGAACAGCGTGAGCAATAAGACAATCCTCCGGCACCATCTCCGTTTCTAATGACATTTAAAATATTTCTGTCAGAGCCCCTGCTCTTTCCACAAATCCCTGACCGCCGGGTCACCTGTGATATCAATCCACAAATAAGAAGAAAAGTCCAGGGCGAATACTGTACCATCATGCTTCACTGTTATCTTAATCATTCGTTGGTAAATATCTCCTCTGAAATGTTTATCAGATATAAGCAAGTCCCCATAACGTTATGTTGAAAGGAAATCCGGTCCACATCACTTCAGACATATCCCCCTGTGCAGGGCGCTTTAAATATCATTGATAACAGCACATTTGTGATTGTGATTCTGCAGTATGTCAGTTGTGCCGGTTTTATTTGTACAAATGGCGAGCACTGAGAAGTAAACATATGGCCAATATTTTCTGACAACCAGTGACAGTGTGGTGGGTTATGACTGTGCATTATCACTGGCAGTGTGATGTGCTGACGAGCATTTTTATAAAGATGTGTGTCACGCCCTGGAAGAAGTCTTTATTGCTATTGTAATGGTCTATATGGAGAAGCCGTGTTTATAGAATATAGAACATAGAATAGTACAGAACAGTACAGGCCATTCGGCCCACAATGTTGTGCCGACCCTTAAACCCTGCTTCCCATATAACCCCACACCCCACCTTAAATTCCTCCATGTACCTGTCTAGTAGTCTCTTAAAGTTCCCGAGAGTATCTGCCGCCACCACCGACTCAGGCAGTGCATTCCGCGCACCAACCCTCTCTGAGTGAGAAATCTTCCTCTAATATCTCCCTTGAACTTCCAACCCCTTACCAGAAAGCCATGTCCTCTTGTATTGAGCAGTGCTGCCCTAGGGAAGAGGTGCTGTCTGCCCACTCTATCTGTTCCTCTAATACCTTGTACACCTCTATCATGTCTCCTCTCATCCTCTTTCTCTCCAAAGTGTAAAGCCCTAGCTCCCTTAATCTATGATCATAATCCATACTCTCTAAACCAGGCAGCATCCTGGTAAATCTCCTCTGTGCCCTTTCCAATGCTTCCACATCCTTCCTATAGTGAGGCGACCAGAACTGGACACAGTACTCCAAGTGTGGCCTAATCAGAGTTTTATAGAGCTGCATCATTACCTCGCAACTCTCAAATGCTATCTCTCGACTTATGAAAGTTAATACCGCATAAGCTTTGTTAACTTCCCTATCTAACTGTAAGGCAACATTCGTTTAGTTTATAGCTGGAGTTTTCCGATGCGTCGGAATGTGAGCCGTCCAATGAACGGGGTGTGCTTTTCTGATGTGCACTGATGCTGTTGTGAGCCGGGGCCTTTTGTTCGGCGGGAGACGAAGAGAGAAGACGCAGGGGAGAACCAGTGTCGGATAGGACCCGGTGGGAGACCATTTGTTCGAAATGGATTGCGAGCGACGATCGGAAGGTGGTGAGAGCTTCCACGCAGACCGAAGTCCAGCGCGTGAGTGACAGAAAAGTTCAAGATGAACTCCAACGTGTTCACATTTGACTGGTTAATTATAATACGCCCTTTTTCTTTCTTTATATCATTTCTTTAATGACCCTTTAGTTGAGTAACATTAAGTAACGGGAGCAGAGTGCGTATTTCGTAGACTTAGACAAAGAAACAGGGTCGGTCAGCGATATTGTTATCGTTTTATGGGTCACGGTTTTATATGTAGTTTAAACTTTGTCCATCGTGAGACTCGAGTAGCAATGGAATTACCAGTATACTGAGAGAATGTTCTGAATAAGAAGTGGTATTCTCTGTGCGAGAGACCGGGTGACCGAATAAGCTGTGATAATTACATTACAGTATTGATGGAACTGGACAAGCAATGACATTTTCTATGTTGCCGGTGGCATGTCAGAGAAAGCACTGATAACACCAGCGAGGTCTATGATGGCCCTGCAGGACAGTGACAGATTTTCTCATTGCTGTAATGGACCCATTGGAAAGAGGAAAATACGGCACTCATCTCCTCACGACGCACAGAAATCATAAAAGCATCTGTCTCATATCTCTTGTGTTTCTCAATCTATGGTGAAGTATCATTATGTTCTTTGGAAACATCCTTCTCATTTGAACAATAGATCTGTATGAATTATTGTTATTTTAAACGAACATGAACCGCCATAACAGAAAAAGAACAGATATTTTTGGGAGTACTCGACAGGCATCTCACCGCCACTACTAGTCCACTACCCCTCAGTGATCATATTGGTTATTGTACCAGAGAAAGTGTCAGACCTGGTGCGAAAACACTCAGAGGATGCGCAATTCAAAAAAAAACATTAAAAAATTCTTAACCTTTACATTTGACGCGTAAGGAGATGTGCAGAAGAATGGGAAAATATTGAATTTTGGGAGGGAAGGGACTATGCGATTGCGTAAAATCGTGAGATCATAAAATGGGAACAGATGTACGGGGAAATGCACTAAATTAATATAGAGATTGTTAATGGAGAACTTGTATTGGGCTTTTCATAGATTTGACTCAATGGAGAAGGAAAGGAATGATAGGATATGGAGACATGGCTCATAATAAATATGAAAACCCTACTCAAGAGGAAGACGGAAGCACACTTTACGAAGCAATGGTCAGAGAAGGCTCGAGTATTACAAGACATCTAGGAAGGGAGCTGGAAATGGACCTAATATTGCGCGAAGGGAATAGCAGAAGGCGTTGCTGAGTAGGATGAAGGAAACAATCAGGAGGTATAGACGCACATGAGAATAGGGAGGACTGATCATGGATAAAACCGGGAACGTGCTGGAGTAACAGGGGAGCAGCAGCTGTCAGTGATGAATAATTTGCTTCAGTATTCATACATGGGAGGGGCATTAACCGCTCGGAAAGCCACTTGTATAGTGTTTAAAGCAGGGGTAAATAGGTTCTGATTAGACAGGACATCAAAGGGGACGGGAAGAAGCTGGCAGAATGGAGTTGTGGGAATGGTAAATCAGTCATGATGGAATTTTGGAGCAGAATGGTCCGAATTTCCTAATTCTGCATCAATTAGAGGAGGACTTGGAAGTTTTCAAGACAATGCAGAATAGATTTACCGAGATGCTACTCAGGTAAGACATCAAGTCTAATGAGGAAACGTTGAGGGTTCTCTGGATTTTGGATTTTGTGCGAAGGAATATGGCAGAATTCATGATAGAAGAGTATAAGGTGTAAGCGGTATTGAGGGATTGTGCAGCAAGACATTATCTTGGGAGTAAATGGCTAATAGGAGGGACATAACATTAAGATAATCGGAGGAAGTTATAGCGCGCTGTGACATGTAACCTTTTTTTTCTACACAGACAATGCTTCGAGCCTGGTGTTCGGTGCTGAGACATTAGCGATATTTCAGACATGCATGAGTGAAAGCAAAATAGAGGACTAACCTATGGGAGTCATTATGTTGAACTTGGAGTATGTTCTAAGGAAGGTGGTTTGCACCTGAACTGAAAGGGGACTGATATCCTTGCGGGAACAGGACTGCCCCAGAGCAGAGAGTGGAGAGATTGTAGAGACAGATGTTGTTATGACGATAGTCAAAGTCAGGAATAAAAACGTTCAGCATGGGTCGACAACTGTGCTCAGCTGCAGATATTCCAATACAAAAAGCATTGCATGAAAGCCAGCTGAGCTCAGGGCTCGTGTAACTACTATATTTAACCATTAAGAAGCAAAGGGGACGCATTAAATGAGATTGTAGGGCACTACATAACACTCATCAGTCCGATTGATTTAGAAGATGACATTTGAAGAGAAATTGTAGAAAATTGCAGGAAACATAGGTTGTGATAACAGCTAATTTTAACTTTCCAATTTTTGACTGCGACTTCCATAGTGTGAAAAAACTAGATGGAATATTGGTTGTGAGATATATTGTGGAAAGTTTTTATTTTTTATGCACCAGATAAAAGTCCCAAATGAACGACTGGACGATCCTTGATCTGCATTTAATGAACCAGACAGGGCAGGTGGCAGAAGTTTTTCTAGCGGAACACTTTGTATCCAGTCGTCCGCAGGCTATTAGTTTGAAAGTATCTAAGCAAAAAACAGGCCTTGTTATTGGATTGCGATTTTAGATTGGACATATTTTAATCTTGCTGGTGTCAGAAACGATTTTGCAAGTGTCGACTGGGACAGGCCGTTTTCTGTCAAAGGTGTACGTGGTAGGTGGGAGTTCTTCAAAAGTAAAATTTTGAGAGAACAAAGTTTGTACGGACCTGTAACAATAAAGAGTAAACCTAACAGGTGTCGAGAACTTGGAATTTCAAGTGATATGGAGGCTGAAGTGAAGGAAAAACAGGAGATGAATTACAGGTGCAATGAGGTGCTTATCGAGTGCAGGGAATGTAAGAGAACACTTTAGAAAGAGAGCAGAAGAGTCAAGAAAGGATGATTTTGCCCTAGTTCAATCGTAAGGAATGCTGCACGTAGTTTCAGAGCAAAAGGATTTCAAGAGACATAATTAGACCACTGGAAGGTGAGAATTGGACAATAGCGAATCCAAATGTGGTGCCAAAAGCGCTATTTTTTTTTGCATCCGTATTTATCTAGGAGTCGGATGCAGTTTATCGAGGTAAAACAAAACTGAATCAACTTCCCGGACTCTATACAGATTACAAAGGTGGAGACGTTTGGATGAGGCACATTGGAGTGGATAAATCACCCGAACCTGACAAGGTGTTCCTTCGGACCTCGCGAAAGGAAAAACTTGCAGGAACCCTAGCAGAGATATTTACATCATTCTTAAACAAGATAACTGGAGGATAGCAAATGTTGTTCCTTTTGTTTAAGAAATGCTCTAAAAATAACCTATAATTTTATTGTCTTTTGAGCCTGACATCATTAGTGGGAAAGTTATTGGAAGGTATTTTAATGGGCCGGATACATGAGTTTCTTTTTAGATATTGACTGATTAACGATAGACCATATAGCTTCGATTGTGGCAAATCGTGTCAAAGAAGTTACCAGGAATGTTGTTGAAGAAAAAATATCGGCTGCTGTCGACGTGGAATTTTGTAAGACATTTGACAGTTTCCCGCAATGTTGAGTCATTCTGCTATGAAAATGAGGTAGTAAATTTATGAGACATTTGCTTTGTGAAAGGAACCAGAGATTGGTAGCAGTTGGTTGCCTCTCTAACTGGATACCTGTGACAAGCGGAGAACTGCACAGACCGGTGCTGGTTCCTTTGCTGTTTACATCTGTATCAACGATCTGGATGATAATGTGCTAAATTGCATCAGGAAATTTGTGGATGCTGCCAAGACAGGGAGAATGATAGACAGAGAGGAATAGTATCATGGTGTGTGGTCGAATATAGAGCAGCTGGGAACAAATTGGTTAAGGGTAATACTGCCGTAAAGAAAGCTGTTGGCATATTATCCGTCATAAATCAAAGTACCGAATACAGGTGATAAAATGTCACCTTCAGGTTGGATAAGATATGGCTGAGGCCGCACATGAATTATTATGAAGTATGGTAAACTTCCTACAGGGAATATGTACGTAAATACGTTGAAAAGGGTGCAGAGAAAATTTACAAGGACTTTGGCCCGACAGGTGGACCTGAGATACAAGGAAATCGATCATGAGTTTTGACTTCAATCCCTGATGCGTAGAAAATTAAAATGAGACTGCTTTCATTACTCTCTATATCTACACCCATCTTAATTTTATATACCTCTATCGCTTCTTTCTTCTATGCTCCAGGGAATAAAGTCCTAACCAATTCAACCTTTCTCAGTAGCGCAGTTTCTCAAGTCCCGGCAACATCCTTGTAAACCTCTTCTGCACTCTTTCAACCTTAGTAATATGCTTCCTGTAATTTGGTGACCAAAACTGCAAACAATACTCTAAACCTGGCCTTACCAATGCATTATACAACCTCACCATAACATTCCAACTCTCATACTCAATACTTTGAATTATAAAGGCCTTTGAGATAAGGTCGGAAGCTCTCTTTACGACCCTATTTATCTGTGACACCACTTTTAGGGAACTTTGTATCTGTATTCCCCGGTCCCTCTGTTCTACAGCACTCCTCAGTGCCCTACCATTTACCTTGTATTTTCTACTTTGGTTTTAATCATTTTCTCCCTCTCCTGCCCTTCTCTTTTCACACTGCACCTTACCTAGTCTCTGACTGCTCTCCCCTCTCCACTCGCCGTGCCCCAGGACAAGGATGGTGATGATTGACGCTGACCAGTCCGAAGGCTTGGCCCTCAACACCAGTTTGTCCAGAAAGCCAGCCAGCTACTCATCTTCCCTTTGATGCGGCCTGGTTATGACACCTTTCCAGCTCTTTTGCCTGTAAGGGTCAGTGCTCCATTCCATCCCGGGTGCCATTTTAAAACCACGCGTCACTTCTACCCTGCTAACCATTTTAAATTGGAATATCAATCCTTTCCCGACTCCCATTTGTAATCAGGACACAATTCCTTCCCTGGTGATCTTTTTCAATTAGTACGTCATTCCATCCCAGTCGGACATTTTAACGTAGGTGCAAGTCAGTGAAGAGAATAGTTCAGAATGAAAGCAGAAGTGTCATCGAAGGCCTGCTGTTGCCTTAGCAGACAAGTTGAAGGAGAATCCTAACGGATGCTACAGGTATGTTCAGAGCAAAGGGATTTCAGGGTCAGAATGGGTTCTCTGGAATATCACAATGAGAGTATAGCCAATCCATATGTGGAGACAAAACGGATGATTATTTTTTGTACATCTGTATTTACTCAGCAAACAGAGACAGAGTCTATAGAAACACCGTTTTCACAGAATCTATACAGATTACAGAGATGGATGTGTCTACTGTCCTCAGGCAAATTCCCTGGGCCTGGAGAGGTGTTTACTAGGACACTACGGGAGACAGAATTTGCCGGATCCCTAGCAGAGATTTCGAAATCATCCTTAGGCCAGAGGGCTGGATGATAGCCAATGCTGTTCAGCTGTTTAAGAGCGGCTTTAAAATAATCCAAGAAATTATAGGCCTCTGAGCTTGACATCAGTAGAGAGAAGGTTATTGGGAGGTATTCTAGTGGACCAGAAGTATGAGTGTTTGGATAGATAATGGCTGATTAAGGATACTCAGCAATTCTTCGTAAGTGGTAAGTCGTGTCAAGGAAGGTACCAGGAGTGTGGATGAGGGCACGGCAGTGGATGTTGTATACATGGATCTTAGCAAGGCATTTGACAAGGTCCTTCATGGAAGATTTGGTCTCTCGGCTTTGAAAATGAGGCCAGAAAGTGGTAACAGATGGTTGCCTCCCTGATTGGAGACCTATGAGTAAGGGCGTACTGCAGGGATTAGGAAATTTTAAACACTATGCGGAATAGATTTGCCGAAATGCTACTTAATTAAGAGAAAAAAATATGAGGAAATGATAAGGGATCACTGGTTTCTGTCCCTGGAGAGGACTACGATAAATTTCTTCATAGAAGACGAGAAGGTAAGAGGAGGTATTGAGAGATTGGACAGCCAGAGATGATCGACGGCTTAAGTGGTTAATAGGAGACACGTGAGTGAAAGAAAAAAGTAAAGGGTTAAACGGAGAAAATGGTTTCGTTGATCTTGGAGTCGACTGCAAAGAAATGAAGGTACTAGTCGCTTTAGCGGGAAGGTTTACTAGGACTGCTCGAGGTGGGTGGGCGGGGGTGGTGGGAGGTAAGAGGTTAAAACTAGACATTGAAATGATGGGAACAAGACTACCGCGGAACAGAGAGTGGAGAGGTTGTGGAGACAGAAGCTCTGAAGGCCTCAGACAAAATCAACAATTTAGATGTTGAGCATGGTTCGAATAATGTCCTCAGCTGCAAATTATACAATGTATTGTATGAACGACGAAAGAGCCCAGGGCATGAATAAGCACGTCGAATCGCTATATTTTCGACGTTAGTGAGAGGGTTGGAGGAGGAGCAGGCCTGGCAGCGGAGTACTCCACCTCTCAGTTGTTTTAGATAAAGCGGATGGGGAAGCATTGAATGAGAAGAGGTGGCGTTAATAGTTAAGAAAGCTGTCACAGTCCTGTTGTGTCATAACGTGGGCGCTCGGAGCAGACGCAAAAGCAAGACACAGACACAGAAGTATCAGGAACAGGATTAGGTATGCAAAGAAAACGGGGGAAGTGGGGAAGAAACGACGCTGGACGAGACTAAGATACAGGATCTAGTCTAGGACGAGACTAGGGAAACGGGATCAGGGCAAGGAGAAAGGAACTTGGAACGTGGCTGGAACTCCGAGCAGGAGACTAGACAAGGGCCCAGAACCTGGGTCTTGACTCGGGCTCGGACCCCGGAATTAGGCGAGAACATGGCGTGGCTACAGAACAGGATGTGGAATTCCAGAACAGGACGTGGAACTCCTTCACAGGACGAGGCACATGGACAGTACGAGAACTCAAAGCCTTGACTTGGACAGGACGAGGTTCCCAACTCAACGATAGACAGTTCCTTATATTGACACAGCAAAGCTCCGGTTACGCTCCGGTGGTAGAACTTGACAAGGTTGCCGGGCAAGGCTCCGGGCAAGGCTTCAGGCAGAAAGTGAAAGGGAAGGGAAGGGAAGGGAACAGTCCAGCAACTGCAGCGGAACCCATGAGCTGTTTATGTAGCATGCCCAAAACCAGAATTATGTGCCTCAATTAAAGCACACAGCAGGACAAGGGAAAACCGGATAACCTGGAATATGGATCGATGGAACGGACCATGAAACTGAATACGGACTTCACGGACCGGACCATGAGAGGTTGGGCTGGAAAACTAACCGAGTGAACCGTCCTATGTGGAACGGAGTAACAAGAAAGGTATGTCCATGTTAAAGGGTCCTTGGCTTTGGAGAGATTGCGTTTGATGTTTATGTTACAGGTCATTAAGCTGATCTACAGTCCACAGTCCGAAGGAGTTAGAGAAATATATTTGAAGAGAGATAAAAGAGAATATCAGAAAGCAAAACTTAGTTATATAAGGTGATTTTAAACTTCCAAGTATTATTTCAGACTCCCACAGTAAAAAAGGACAAGATGGAGTAGAGGTTGACAAAAATCTTCTGGAAATTTCTCATAAAGAAGTCGATAAATGTCCTGAACGAAACCTGATCTGTATTTACAGAATGAGAGAGGGCAGTTGGCAGAAGTTCGTGCAGGGAAGATTTTGCATCTGGTCGTCCTAAGGACATCAGTTTCAAAGTAAATAGGCAATTAAAAAATGCGGTTGTACTTTGCGATGCTTAGGTTTTTTTCACTATTGCTTCCCTTAGTGACCGAGCTATTCCCAAAATATGTCCACAATTCGCTTAAGGGAGCTAGAGCAACATTTCCATGTTTTTTTTTTATGTGCTCACTGTTTATTAATTAAAGAGTATTTGTCGAATTTATTTTCTAGACGTTATTTGAAACTACAGTACCTCCCCGAGTTGGCGCAGTTGGCAATAAACTCCTCTGGGGCTCAGAAAATTCAATGAGGTTCCTGAATTGATGGACAAGTTGTAGGGATTCAGATTGGGGAGAAGCAACAGGTCAGATGGAGTCTAATGTAGGAAATGAGTTCACCCAGTTCTGTAGAAGAGGCAGAATTGGTGGAGGATTGAGGTGGTGAGGGAGGTGTTGAAATGAGGTAGCTACTGGGTGATAGCAAAGTAAAATGTATATAATCGAAGCTTTATCGGGTATACGAATGGTAATAACTTTCCTACGTTATTTAGGGCTTCACTGAGATTACATTGCTTTTGACACATTGGTCTTCATAAAGTAATACTTTGAATACAGGAGATGGGAAACATGTTTGAACCTATATGAGGCATTTCTGAGGCCGAATTAGGAGCATCCTGTGCATCTTGGTCACCTACCTACAGGAAGTTTACAGTAACGAGAAGAGAGAAAAATTACTGGAAATTTGCACAGAATGGAGGACATGAGCCATGAGGAAATTTTGAATAGGATCGGAATTTATTTTTTGGAAATAAGAACAATGAGGGACGATTTGATAGAGGTACATGCAAAGATGAGTGGTAGTTATAGGGTAAATGCAAGTAGGTATTTGCATTGAGTTTTGGGGGACTTACAATCAGAGCTCAAGTGTTAAGTGGGGAAGGTGAAAAGTTTAATGGGAACATGAAAGAAAACTTGTTCATACAGAGGGTTGTAAGATTGTAAAAATAGCTGCCTGAAGAAACGGTACAGGCCCGCATGTCCGACAGAATAGGGAGTGGCCTTTCTGCTGAAATTAACTCCACTCTCACTCTCATTCACCTGCGAACACTGTCTTTAACATTGCAATTAACTGCCTCTGCTGCAGGGAAAAGCGTTATAACTTTTAACCTTATAAAGAAAATTTCTCAGAGTGAGAATATGCATTTTATTTTAAACTCAGACTCCAATCTCCAGCAGTTGTTTTTAAAAATATTTTTACGGTTCATTTAAATAAATTAGGCAACTGCATTCGTAACTCTTTGCCAGTAACATATTAAATGAAGTTTATGTGAGGTTGAGGAGAAGAACGAATCAAAAGGAGAGTGGAGGGGTAAGCAGGGCGGCCGGAAAAGGCATAGTGTTTATAGAAGCTGGAGAATGGGGAGCTCAAGTTCTTAGAGTGTGTGGGAGGAATAGGGGGTAGTGGAGAGATGGACTGAGAAGAAAGAAGTAGTGTTAAAGAGAGAGGGAAAGGGTGAGAGACAGAGGCTGGAAGGGAGAGAGCACGGTTGAGTGAGAGGGAGAGCGCGAGGGATGCGGGAAAGGCTCAGAAATAAATCATGGAATCCTAGGCCGGTGCTCCTGACATCAGTAGTGGGAACGCTTTGGAGCACCGTATGTTTGAGTATTTTAATAGACAGGACAGTCTAGAGATACTCAGCATGGTTTTGTGTATCCCACGAAATGCTATAGAGTTTCTTGAAGAAGTAACGAAGAATGTTTCCAAGAGAGTTCATGAAGGCACTGCAGAGGATGATACCTAAATGGACATTTTCAAGAGATTTTATCAAAGATCCGCATCGGAGTTTTGTCAAGAAAATCCACGAGCTTTGCATTCAAGATGAGGTAGTACATTAGAGTAAACATTGGCGTAGTAGCAGGAGGCAGAGAGTGGTGGCAGATGGTTGCCTTTCTCAGTAGAGGCCTGTGACTGTTGGAGAGCAGCACGTTTCGGTGCTGGGCATGGTAGCACTGAGGCCATGTCCATGTTGCTGGAGCAACAAATTTTGTTCCGTGTGGGTAACCTCAGACATGATGGTATGAGCATGAATATCTCGAACTTCCTGTAACGACCCGTTCCATTTCACTATTCCCCATTCTCATTTCCCTTTTTCACTTTTTCTGCTTACGTTCAAACCCAACTGCTGGCGGTGCCAAAAATCGGAAATAAAGCGCATCTCGTCTGCAGAATCGCAGACGGGCAGAGATGATTGTGATTTTTATTCAATTACTGCTACAACGAGAAAGTAGTAAATCTCTGTTTTTATTTGTCAGCCCACTGTCAAATCCAAGCTATTGGATTTAGGATTGAAAGCGGAGGCTAATATGTTCTCGATCAGTCAGAACTTCACATTTAATTGTTGAGCATAGTGCGGTTAATGTACACAGCAGCAAATACATCAGTGTAAGAATTGTGCCATATGGCATAAAAGAGCACGTGGATTTACAATATTTTCACCATTAGTGAGACGGGTGCAGTAGGAGCAGGACTGGCAGCTCAGAATTCCACCGTTCCGCTGTCAAAATGAAGCAGAGGGGGAAAGAATAAATGAGCAGGGGTGGCGTTACTAGTTAAGGAAGATGTCACATCAGGCTGGACTGGTGCAAGGCTGTAATAAGTAAGGTATGCCCATGCTGAATGGACTTTATCTTTGGAGCGATGGTGTATGATACGTGTATTACAGGCCATTACAGCCCATCCTACAGACCGAGGGATTTAGAGGAACAAATTTGATGAGAAATTGCAGAGAATTCCAGGAAACATCAGTTTGTTATGGAAGCTGACTGTTTATTCTCTTCTAGAGATGCTGCCTGTCATGTTGACTTCCTTCAGCATTTTGTGCGTTGGTCTGGATTTATAACGCATGTAAGGTCTCTAGTCTTTAAGTATTTGCGACATTGCCAGAATCTGTGTTTGAATTGAGTAAGATCACGGCATTTCTTTTTTTTTTCTTTGCTTCTGCTCTTCGTCCGATCTTTCAGGAAACGTTTTATTTATTGGTGCTTATTTTATAAAATTTCCAACTGTATTACAATATAATATCTCCAGAGAAACGACACCAATTGCATTCTAACAAATTGTAATCAACTGTCGTCACGATAACTGCACGATAGATGCACACTTAAGGTAAAAGCGGATGAACAGGGTGAGCAGTGATTCTGGATTTGAGTTTGTCAGCACAGCTGCAGAACAGTAACATCTGGAGTAATTATGCCCCTTGGTTCTTCGCTCTATCGCTCAGGGCCGCAATGCCATCTCAGCCTATGTCGACAACAACCAAAACGAGTAATGTGCAGAATAGAGGGCTGTAGTTTCTTAATCCGATCGATATCAGCTATTACCTGATTGCAACGATCAGTAAAGGCGTTGGATAAATTTCCATCTGAAGCTTGTACATAGAGGAGAAATTTAAAATGTGGATGCCGGAGAAATGTATTTCAGTGCATGACCAGTTTTCGCCCTGATGTCCTCACGTTGCTCACTTGAGACTGCACAAGCGACAACATTATCGGCCGGATGAGTGAAGACGCCATCATCCTGGCCAGCAGTGTATATTAATTTTCGGTCAGTGATGGTTCAAGAGAAGCAGTGTTAACATCGGCGTGGTCAGTGACGTGTTTGTAAAAGCGCAGACTATGCTGTTTATTAAAAGGAAGTGTATCTTTGAACAATAAGCCAGGCCCATATTTCTTTGGGTCTGGAACATTACAGTCAAACTGTCTGCTTCATTTCTGCTATCGTCCAATCACAAACCAGGTCTTAACTCTGCAGTAGCTCAGACAAATGACCACGAGTGCGCTAAGTGGAGATTCACATCGGCCTGTCTTTCATATTACTGCCCATCTGCAGAGACAGCTTTAGCCTGTTCCTTGCAATGTTGGGTCTCATTCGAGCATTATTCACAAAATATTACGAAACGTGTTCGAAGAAATGTCCTGTTTTTATCGCACACAAACATACAACTTACGTATTTTGTAACTCTGCACGTGCCGAACAATAACATTTTAACCACATCTCATTTGAAAGTAATTAATATGTTCAGTAATGTGCAATAATTCTCCCTTGTTGTTCCACACGGTCTGGTTAAAACAAACAAACAAAAAAAACGTAATCTCTGCATTCAGCACGTTTCCTAAATGTGTAAGTATGTCAAACGTAAGTTTACATGTATACGGAGATTTTCACAATTACAGTGACTATTTTATTCCTGGTGTAGGATATCAGAGAAAAAACATATCTGTCCTGTGAACATGTTAGACCGTGAGGCAGAGGAACCGGATTAGACCCCCTGTCCTATCGACTCTGCTCCGCCATTTACTCATGGTGGACCCTTTTTCCCTCCTCTTCAACCCGAGTTCCCGGCCTTCGCCCAGAATCCTTGATGTCATGCCAATCGAGAACCTACCAATCCCTGACTTAAATAAACCCAACGACGAAGAAGTCTCGATTTTCCTCTGTCCACCGCTGGTTTGCCTTATCGGAACCTACAGCATATCGGCTGAAGCAAATTTCATTTAGATATGTAAAAAACAAAATATGCCGATCACTTGGAATGTGAACACGGCCCAATGTGATGATAAAAAAATAAAGGGATATACAGGGATATTGTTATGGTTTTATGGGCTCATGGTCTGACATGTAGTTTTCGCTGCGTCCACCGTGAGACTGGACAGACAATAAACTTACCAGTACACTGAATAAGCAGTGGCATTCTCTGTGTGAGGGATTGTGGGACCGAATCAGCTCTGATAATACCATTACGGTGCCAGGGTTGCAGGGTGATCATTTATCCCTAACTCCCGTGTCACTCCAGATTTCTGTCCGGAAATAATAACAAAAGCCCAGCGCCAATACCATTATGTTCCACTGTTATTTTGGTCACTCGTTGGTAAATATCTCCTCTGAAAATTTGAGCAGATATAAGCAAGTCCATAACGATACGTTGAACTGAAAAAACTGTCCACGACACTTCACAAGTCTCTCGCTGTGCAGGGCGCTATAAATATAATTGATAATTGCACATTTGAAGCATTGATTCTGCGGTATGTAAGCGGTGGCATCTTTATTTGTCGCAGAAGAGCGGGCACTGAGAAGTAAATATATGATCAATATTTTCTGACATCCAGTGACAGTGTGCTCGGTGATGACTGGTCATTATCTCTGACAGTGTGATTGTGCTGAGGAACATTTTTATAAAGAGGGATTTAACACACTAAGAAAGGTTTCACTGCTAACGTAGTGGCTTTTCTCTAGAAGCAGACTTCGGTTGAAATTTAGAGATTTCGGATGCATTGGAATGTGAACCGTCCAACGGGGCTGGGTGGGTTCTGTTGTGTTCTGACGTCGGAGTGAGCTGGGGCCTTTTGTCCAGTGGGAGACGAAGTGAGAAGACACTGGGGAGAACAAATCCTCGGGTAGGACACGGTGGGAGACCCGTTTGTTCGAAATGGTTTGCGAGCGAATATCGGAAGATGCTGTGTGCTTCCACGCAGAGCGAGGGCCCAGAGCGTGAGTTCAGGATGAGATCCAACTTGTGTACATTTGGCTGGTTAAAAACAGTGGGCCGATTTCCTTTATTTCTTTCTTTGCCTTAATGACTCTTCAGTTAATTAACATTCATAAAGATAATTCCTTTAATTGTCTGTGAAAACGTGACGCTGAGTTATAGCAGGGTAGTAAATTACACAACACACACAGAAAGCGGAGTTTGGGGTGACAGAACCATTTGAATCTCACGGGTCAGGCGGGAGCAGTGAGTGTATTTCCTGGAATCACGCAGACTCGGAAATCAGGATATTTCAGGGATATTGTTATAGGTTTATGAGGCTATGGTCTGACGTGTAGTTTTCACTGCGTCCTCCGTGAGACTGGGCAGACAATGGACTTACCAGTACACTGAATAAGCAGTGGTATTCTCTGGATGAGAGGTTGTGGGACCGAATGAGCTCTGATAACATTACGGTGCCTGGGCTGCTGTTCGGGGCTGAGAAATTAGGAGCGTTTCGTAGGCGCGTGAGTGAAAGTAAAATAGAGGACTAAGATCAGGGAATCATTAGGTTGATCTTGGAGTAGTTTCCAAGGAAGGTGGTTTACACTTCAACTGAAAAGGGACTGATATCCTAGCGGGAAGGTTTCCTACGGCTGCTGCAGGTGTGGGGCGGAGTGCAGAGGTGAGGGTTAAACTAGACCTGCAAGTGGATGGGAACAGGACTGCCCCAGAACAGGGAGTGGAGGGGTTGTGGAGACAGATGTTGTAAAAACCACACACAAAGTCAGGAATGAAAAGGTCCAGCATGGGCCGACTGGTGATCTTACCCGAAGATATTTCAATGCACGAAGCATTGTATGAAAGGCAAATGAGCACAGGGCCGAAATAGGCAAGTGGAATTACTATACTTTAGCCATGAGTGAGACGCTTACGGTAGATGCAGGACTGCCAGCTCAGTATTTCGCCGCCCCGTTGTTTAACACGAAAGAGTGGGGGGGGGGGGTTGTTGGGGGGCGGGGGCGTAGTAAATGAGGAGTGGTGGGTTACTAGTGAAGGAAAATATCATAGTCATGCCGGACTGGAGAACTCAGCTGGTCAGACGCTCTATGTACAACGTAGTAAGAAGAAAGGTATGCCCTTTGGAGCGATGGTGCACGATGGGTGTGTTACAGGGCATTAAACACCATCAAACAGTCCGATAGAATTAGAGGGTCACATTTGAAGAGAAATGGCCGAAAACTTCACGAAACATAAGGTTGCAATAACAGCTGGTTTGAACTTTCCACGTTTTAACTGGGAAACTGGGAACCCATGGTCTGAAAGGAATAGACGGAATAAAGTTTGTGAATAGATGTTCTGGATAGTTTCTTAAGCAGTAGATAAAAACCTGAAATGACGAAGTCTGCGATTCTTGATCTTCTCTGAGGGAACGAGAGAGGACCGGTGGCAAAAGGTTGCCTCGGGGTCACTTTGCATCCACTAGTCCGCAGGCCATTAGTTTGAAGTTAATCATGCAAAAAGAGGCCTGGTTCTCGGGCTGCGATTTTAGATTGGAGACAAAAAGAATCTTGTTGGTATCAGAGAGGATTTTGCAAGTGTCCTCTGGGACATTCTATTGTAAGTGGAAGGTCTTCAAAAGTGAAATATCGAGAGCGCAAAGATTGCATGGGCCCGTCAGAATAAATGCTAAACATAACAGTGTCGGGAACCTGGAATTTCAAGTGATATGGAGGCCCAAGTGAAGAAAGGAAATGAGGTGAATTGCAGGTTCAGTAATGTGTTTATGGGGGTGTAGGAAATGCAAGAGAACGTTTATCAAAGAGAGGAGGAGGGTGAGAGAACGATATGATTTTGTCCGAGTTGAATCGTTAAGAATGCTGCACATATCTTAAGAACAAAAGGATTTCAAGAAACGTAATTAGTCTTCTTGAACTAGGACCATAGCTAATGCACATGTGGTGCCAAATGAGCTGATGTTTTGCATCTGTATTTATCCAGGAAACCGATACAGTCTATTGAGGAAAGCAAAATTGAATCATCTTCGTGGACTCTACAGAGATTGCCGAGGAGAAAGCCTTTGCTGTCTTGAGGCAGATTCCAGGGGATAATTCCCCAGGACCGGCCAAGCTAAAGGATGAACTTGCAGGAACTCTAGCAGAGATATATGCATCATTCTTAAACCAGGCATAGCCAATGTTGTTCCTTTGTATAAGAAAGGCTCTATAAATAATCCATGAAATAATAGTCTTGTGAGCCGGACATCATTCGTGGGAAGGTTGTTGGAAGGTAGTTTAACGGGCGGAATATATGATTTTCCTTTTAGATATCCACTGATTAACGATAGTCCGCATGGCCTCATTAGTGGTAAATCGTGTCAAAGGTCTTACCTGGAAAGTTGATGAAGAAAAAATATAAGGTGTTGTCGGCATGGAATTTTTCAAGACATTTGATAGTTTCCAGTGAGGTTCAGTCGCTCCGCTCTGAAAATCAGGTAGTAAATTTATGCGCCATTTTCTTTGTGAAAGGAACCACGGAATGGTAGCAGATGGTTGCCTCTCCAACTGGATACCTGTGAGTAGCGGAGTTCTACAGAGACCGGTGCTGGTTCCTTTGACATTTACATCTGTATTAACGATCTGGATGATGATTTGCCTCAGACAGAATCAGTAATTTAAATCACACACATCAAAGTTTCTGGTGAACTTTGACGTGTGTTGCTAGAATTTCCAGCATCTGCAGAATTCCTCGTGTCAGGAATTTAATTGTTGTTCATGGTGCGAGTAATGTATTCAGCTGCAGATACTTCAATGAAAGAAGTATTGTATTAAAAGGCGGATGAGACCATGGCATGAATGAGCACGTGGATTTACTATATTATCGCCATTAGTGGGATGGTTGCAGTATGAGCAGGACTCGCAGCGCAGTATTCCACCGCTCCGCTGTTTAAGATGAAGCAGAGGGGGAAGGAATAAATGAGGAGGGATGGCGTTACTAGTTAGGGAAGATGTCACATCAGGGTGGATTAGAGAACTCACCCAGTGAGGCGTTCAATGTGGAACGTAGTAATAAGAAAGGTACGGCCATGTTAAAGGGGCTTTGGCTTTGGAGCGATGAAGTATGATAGATGTATTACACGGCATCACAGCCCAGCCAAGTGTCCGTGGGAGTTAGAGGAACAAATGTGAAGAGAAATTGCTTAGAATTTCAGCAAACGTCAGTTTGTTATAGGAGCCAGGGTTAAATTTCCAGGTTTTGACTGGGACTCCCAAAGGGTAAAAGGACAAGATGGAATAGACGTTGTGATCTATTTTCTGGAATGTTTTCTTAATCAGTAGATAAAAGTCCCAAATGAGGGAGTGTGCGATATTGATTTGCATTTAGGGAAGGAGGGAGGCCAGGTGGCACCATTTTGTATAGGGGAACACGTTGCATCCAGTAGTCCGAAGGACATTACCTTTAAAGTAAATGTGCAAAAGAAAAGCAGTTCGGGTCCGCGGTCTGCGTGCTTAAACCAGCGGACTCGAGGAGAGCCCAGCGTTCTACCGTTGCTTAAGATAGGCTCTACATTAATCTGTGAAATTTCAGCCCTCTGAGCTTGCTATCAGTCGTGGGAAAGTTATTAAAAGATATTGAAAGGGACCAAAGAACTTAATTGTATCCGCTGCGGCCCCACCAATTTCCGCACTTACGTCCCATGTTGTCTGACCTTTTGCCACTCGGAGTCCACAACTCGCCTAAGAAACAGAAAGCAACATTTCCAAGATTTATGAAATATCATGTAGGCTGATATTTTATTAATTACACAGTAATTGTCGAATTTATATTCTGAGCAGTATTTGACCTCCCCGAAAATGCATAGTTGGCAAAAAACTGCACCGGGCCTCAGAGAATCCGATGAGATTCGAGCAGCGATGGACGCGTTCTGTGGATTCAGCTTGGGAGAAGCAGCCGGTCAGAAGGAGGCCAATGTTAGAAAGGAGGTCACTCACCTCGGTCGAAGAGGCGGTAATGGTGAAGAGCTGAGGTGGTGAGGGAGATTTTGAAATGTTGTAGGCAGTGAAGAAGGTCAAAGGTACAATGTATATAATCCAAGCGTTATTGGGTATACGACTGGAAATAACTTTGCAGGATTATTTCTGACTTTACTGAGATTGCATTGTTTTTCGAACATTGGCGTACATAAATCAATACATTGAGCACAGGAAATGGGATTTTTGTTGGTGTAGTATAAGGCATTGCTGAGGCTGAATTTGGAGTATTGTGTGTAGTTTTGGTCGCCTACCTACAGGAAAAGATACAGAGTAAGAGTACAGAGAAAAACTACCAAGAGGTTGCCTGGTATGGATGACCTGACTGATAAGATAACGTTTCAGAGTATTGGACTTCATTCCTTGGAACCTAGAGCACTGAGCGAAGCTTTGAGAGTGGTGCACAAAATTATGGGTGTATAGATATAACCATATAAACATACAACAATTACAGAACGGAAACAGGCCATGTCGGCCTTTCTAGTCCGTGCCGAACTCTTACTCACACCTAGTCCCACCGACCTGCACTCAGCCTATAACCCTCCATTCCTTTCCTGTCTATTATCTATACAATTTAACTTTAAATGACATCATCGAATCTGCCTCAACCACTTCTGCTGGAAGTTCGTTCCGCACAGCTACCACGCTCTGAGTAAAGACGTTCCCCCTTATGTTACCCCTGAACTTTGGCCCTTTTAAATCTCAAATCTTGTTTGAATCTCCCCCACTCTCAATGGAAAAAGCCTATTCACTTCAACTCTATCTACCCCCCTCATAATTTTAAATACCTCTATCAAGACCTCCCTCAACCTTCTACGCTCCAAAGAATAAAGACCCAACTTGTTCAACGTCTCTCTGTAACTTAGGTGATGAAACCCAGGTAACATTCTAGTAAATCTTCTCTGTACTCTCTCTATTTTGTTGACATCTTTCCTATAATTCGGTGACCAGAACTGGACACAATGCTCCAAATTTGGCCTTACCAATGCGTTGTACAATTTCAACATTACATCACAACTCCTATACTTAATGGTCTGATTTATAAAGGCCAGCATCCCAAAAGCTTTCTTCACCACCTTATCCACATGAGATTCTACCTTCAGGGAACTATGCACCATTAGTCTTAGATCCGCCTGTTATACTGCATTCTTCAATGCCCTATCATTTACCGTGTATGTCCTATTTTGATTAGACCTACCATAATGTAGCACCTCACAATTATCAGCATTAAACCCTGTCTGCCATCTTTCAGCCCACTCTTCTAACTGGCCTAAATCTGTCTGCAAGCTTTGAAAACCTACTTCATTATCCACAGCTCCACCTATCTTAGTATCATCTGCATACTTACTAATCCAATTTACTACCCCATCATCCAGATCATTAATGTAAACGACAAACAACGTTGTACCCAGTACAGATCCCTGAGGCACACCACCCATCACCGGACTCCAATCTGACAAACAGTTATTCACCACTACAGTCTGGCGTCTCCCATCCAGAAACTGCTGAATCCATTTTACTTCTTCAATATAAATACCTAATGATTGAACCTTCCCAACAAACAGTCCATGTGGAAGATTGTCAAAAGCCTTACTGAAGTCCATATAGAAAACATCCAGTGCTTTACCCTCGTCAACTTTCCTAGCAACGTCTTCAAAAAAATAATAAAACAAAAGATTTCTCAAACCTGACCTTCCACGCACAAATCCAAGTTGTCTAATCCTAATCAGACGTTTTCTATCCAGATAATTATATATACCATCTCTAAGAATACTTCCATCAATTTACCCACAACTGACGTCAAGCTCACAGCCTGATAATTGCTAGGTTTACTCTTAGAACCCTTTTTAAACAATGGAACAACATGAGCAATAAAACAATCCTCCGGCACCATCTCCGTTTCTAATGACATTTAAGATATTTCTGTCAGAGCCCCTGCTCTTTCCACACTAACTACTCTCAAGGACCTAGGAAATATCCTGTCAGGACCCGGAGACTTATCCACTTTTGGTATTCCTTAAAAGCTCCAGTACTTCCTCTGCTTTAATCATCATAGTTTCCATAACTTCCCTACCTGTTTCCCTTATCTTACACAAGTCAATATTCTTCTCCCCAGTGAATACCGAGGAAAAGAAATTGTTTTGCATGGCCCAAATCTCTTCTGGCTCCACACATAGCTGTCCACTCTGATTCTCTAAGGGACCAACTTAATCCCCCACTATCCTTTTCCTATTAATACAACTGTAGAAACCCTTTGGTTTTATTTTCACCTTACGTGCCAAAGCAACCTCATATCTTCTTTTAGCTTTTCTAATTTCTTTCTTAAGATTCTTTTTACATTCTTTATATTTCTGCAGCACCTCATTTACTCCATGCTGCCTATATTTATTGTAGATATCTCTCTTTTTCTGAACCGTGTTTCCAATATCCCTTGAAAACCATGGCTGTCTCAAACGCTTAACCTTTCCTTTCAACATAACAGGAACATAAATATTCTGTACCGTCAGAATTGCATCTTTAAATGACCCACATTACTCTATTACATCCCTCCCATAAAACAATTTGTCCCAATCCACTCCTTCTAAATCCTTTCGCATCTCCTCAGAGTTAGTCTTTCTCCAATCAAAAATATCAACTCTGGGTCCAGACCTATCCTTCTCCATAATTATATTGAAACTAATGGCATTGCGATCACTGGACTCGAAGTGCTCCCCAACACAAACCTCCATCATCTGCCCTATCTCATTCCCTAAAAGGAGATTCAACACTGCTCCTTCTCTGGTTGGTACCTCTATGTATGGCTGCAAAAGAAAGATCCTGCACACATTTTACAAACTCTAAACCGTCCAGCCCTTTTACAGTACTTTTACGGTATGGGCTTCCCAGTCTATGTTTGGAAAATTAAAATTTCCCACAATCACAAGCTTGTGTTTACTCCAAATATCTACTATCTCCTTACAAATCTGCTAGGATAAATGCAGGTTGGAATTTTCCACTGAGTTTGGATGCACTAGCAATCAGAGTTATGTGTTAATGGTGGAAGGTTTAAGGGCAACATGAAGTAATTTGCAGTTGGAAGGCGGAAAGTCAGGCAAAGTCTATGGAATTGAATGAAAATTCGACTTTTCGAGCTGAGACGCTTCAGAGAAATTAGAAATGAAGAAGCAACATTGATTGATTAGGAAGGTTTTGGTTGTTGTTCTGTGAGATTCGCAGCTCAGTGTCTCTGTGTAATCAGCTGCCTGGACACGCAAATTTCGTTCTGCTGAAATCAAATCCACCGTCACCCTTGTTCAGTTGTGAATGCTGTGTCTTTAATACATTAAACCATTTCTACTAAAGTGAAGACCGATGGAACCTTTAACAGTCTAAAGAAGGTTACCAGGGCGCAGAAGCTGCATAGTTATTTTTAACCCTAATCCAATCATCCGCAGTTGTTTTAAAACATATTTTTTTGCCATTTGAACAAATCAGACCGTATCATCCTTAACCTTTGCCACCTTTTAACTGATGTTGCTGTGCGGCTGAGAGTGCGATGGGGAGTGCGGGTGAGGGGAAGGAAGAGGCAGAAGGAGATTGCATGGGTGAGCATGGAGAAGGGATGGGGTACGGTGTGTGTGAAAGGTGCAGATAGGGAAGCTGAAGGTGGATGAATATGTGGGCAAGAAGAGGGATCGAGAGTGTGCAGAGTGGAGAGAGAGGAGAGGGGAGATATAAAGAGATATAGACAGTACAGACAGAGCGAAATTGTGAGAGAGGGGGAATAGGAGGTAGAGTGCACGGGTAAGTGAGAGGTATAGAGCGTGGGATGTTGGAAAGGCTCACAAATCAAACAGAGAATTATCGGCCACACTAATATTTTGAAACAACGACTTATATTTCGTCTTCGAAACAAAAGAATGTAACAAGATTTACAAATAAATGACTCCGAATTGCTTTTACATATACGAAAAACAAAATGGACCAGTGACTCGGAATGTAAACCCGGCGCAATGCGATGACAAAAAATAAAGCCTGAATGTTTATTCCTGACCGCCGGGTCACCTGTGATATCAATCCACAAATAAGTACAAAAGCCCAGGGCGAATACTGTACCATCATGTTTCACTGTTATCTTATTCATTCGTTGGTAAATATCTCCTCTGAAATGTTTATCAGGTATAAGCAAGTCCCCATAACGTTATGTTGAAAGGAAATCCGGTCCTCATCACTTCAGACATATCCCCCTGTGCAGGGCGCTTTAAATATCATTGATAACAGCACATTTGTGATAGTGATTCTGCAGTATGTCAGTTGTGCCGGTTTTATTTGCTACAAATGGCGAGCACTGAGAAGTAAACATATGGCCAATATTTTCAGACAACCAGTGACAGTGTGGTGGGTTATGATTGGGCATTATCACTGGCAGTGTGATGTGCTGACGAGCATTTTTATAAAGATGTGTGTCAGACCCTGGAAGGAGACTTTATTGCTATTGTAATGGTCTATATGGAGAAGCCGTGTTTGTAGAACATAGAACATAGAATAGTACAGAACAGTACAGGCCATTCGGCCCACAATGTTGTGCCGACCCTTGAACCCTGCTTCCGATATAACTCCACACCCCACCTTAAATTCCTCCATGTACCTGTCTAGTAGTCTCTTAAATTTCCCGAGAGTATCTCCCTCCACCACTGACTCAGGCAGTGCATTCCACGCACCAACCCTCTCTGACTGAGAAATCTTCCTCTAATATCTCCCTTGAACTTCCAACCCCTTACCAGAAAGCCATGTCCTCTTGTATTGAGCAGTGCTGCCCTAGGGAAGAGGTGCTGTCTGCCCACTCTATCTGTTCCTCTAATACCTTGTACACCTCTATCATGTCTCCTCTCATCCTCTATCTCTCCAAAGTGTAAAGCCCTAGCTCCCTTAATCTATGATCATAATCCATACTCTCTAAACCAGGCAGCATCCTGGTAAATCTCCTCTGTACCCTTTCCAATGCTTCCACATCCTTCCTATAGTGAGGCGACCAGAACTGGACACAGTACTCCAAGTCTGGCCTAATCAGAGTTTTACAGAGCTGCATCATTACCTCGCAACTCTCAAATACTATCTCTAGACTTACGAAAGTTAATACCGCATAAGCTTTGTTAAATTCCCTATCTAACTGTGAGGCAACATTCGTTTAGTTTAGAGCTGGAGATTTCCGATGCGTCGGAATGTGAGCCGTCCAATGTGCTTTTCTGTTGTGTACTGACGCCGTTGTGAGCCGGGGCCTTTTGTTCGGCAGGAGACGAAGAGAGAAGACGCAGGGGAGAACCAGTGTCGGATAGGGCCCGGTGGGAGACCATTTGTTCGAAATGGATTGCGAGCGACGATCGGAAGGTGGTGAGAGCTTCCACGCAGACCGAAGTCCAGCGCGTGAGTGACAGAAAAGTTGAAGATGAACTCCAACGTGTTCACATTTGACTGGTTAATTATAATACGCCCTTTTTCTTTCTTTATTTCATTTCTTTAATGACCCTTTAGTTAAGTAACATTAAGTAAATATGATTCCTTTAATCACATGCAGTGTGTTGACTAGTATTTCTTGGCACTGATATACAACAGCGTAGCAAATTACACCGTACCGACACAAACTAGGGTTTGGGGTGGCAGAGCCATCTCACGGGATTGACGGGAGCAGAGTGTGTATTTCGTAGGCTTAAACAGACAAAGAAACAGGGTCGTCAGCGATATTGTTATCGTTTTATGTGCCACGGTTTTATATGTAGTTTAAACTTTGTCCATCGTGAGAGTCGAGTAGCAATGGAATTACCAGTATACTGAGAGAATGTTCTGAATAAGAAGTGGTATTCTCTGTGCGAGAGACCGGGTGACCGAATAAGCTGTGATAATTACATTGCAATATTGATGGAACTGGACAAGCAATGACATTTTCTATGTTGCCGGTGGCATGTCAGAGAAAGCACTGATAACACCAGCGAGGTCTATGATGGCCCTGTAGGACAGTGACAGATTTTCTCATTGCTGTAATGGACCCATTGGAAAGAGGAAAATAGGGCACTCATCTCCTCACGACGCACAGAAATCATAAAAGCATCTGTCTCATATCTCTTGTGTTTCTCAATCTATGGTGAAGTATCATTATATTCTTTGGAAACGTCCTCATTTGAACAATATATCTGTATGAATTATTGTTATTTTAAACGAACATGAACCGCCATAACGGAAAAAGAACAGATATTTTTGGGAGTACTCTACAGACATCTCACCGCCACTACTACTCCACTGCCCCTCAGTGATCATATTGGTTATTGTACCAGAGAAAGTGTCAGACCTGGTGCGAAAACACTCAGAGGATGCGCAATTCAAAAAAAAAACATTAAAAAATTCTTAACCTTTACATTTGACGCGTAAGGAGATGTGCAGAAGAATGGGAAAATATTGAATTTTGGGAGGGAAGGAACTATGCGATTGCGTAAAATCGTGAGATCATAAAATGGGAACAGATGTACGGGGAAATGCACTAAATTAATATAGAGATTGTTAATGGAGAACTTGTTTTGGGCTTTTCATAGATTTGACTCAATGGAGAAGGAAAGGAATGATAGGATATGGAGACATGGCTCATAATAAATATGAAAACCCTACTCAAGAGGAAGACGGAAGCGCACTTTACGAAACAAGGGTCAGAGAAGGCTCGAGTATTACAAGGCATCTAGGAAGGGAGCTGGAAATGGACCTAATATTGCGCGAAGGGAATAGCAGAAGGCGTTGCTGAGTAGGATGAAGGAAACAATCAGGAGGTATAGACGCACATAAGAATAGGGAGGACTGATCATGGATAAAACCGGGAACGTGCTGGAGTAACAGGGGAGCAGCAGCTGTCAGTAATGAATAACTTGCTTCAGTATTCACACATGGGAGGGGCATTAACCGCTCGGAAAGCCAACTTGTATAGTGTTTAAAGCAGGGGTAAATAGATTCTGATTAGACAGGACATCAAAGGGGACGGGAAGAAGCTGGCAGAATGGAGTTGTGGGAATGGTAAATCAGTCATGATGGAATTTTGGAGCAGAATGGTCTGAATTTTCTAATTCTGCATCAATTAGAGGATGACCTGGAAGTTTTAAAGACAATGCAGAATAGATTTACCGAGATGCTACTCAGGTAAGAGATCAAGTCTACTGAGGAAACGTTGAGGGTTCTCTGGATTTTGTATTTTGTCGAAGGAATATGGCAGAATTCATGATAGAAGAGTATAAGGTGTAAGCGGTATTGAGGAATTGTGCAGCAAGACATTATCTTGGGAGTAAGTGGCTAATAGGAGGGACATAACATTAAGATAATCGGAGGAAGTTATAGCGCGCTGTGAGATGTAACCTTTTTTTTCTACACAGAGAATGCTTCGAGCCTGGTGTTCGGTGCTGAGACATTAGCGATATTTCAGACATGCATGAGTGAAAGCAAAATAGAGGACTAACCTATGGGAGTCATTATGTTGAACTTGGAGTATGTTCTAAGGAAGGTGGTTTATACCTGAACTGAAAGGGGACTGATCTCCTTGCAGGAACAGGATTGCCCCAGAGCAGAGAGTGGAGAGATTGTAGAGACAGATGTTGTTATGACGATAGTCAAAGTCAGGAATGAAAAGGTTCAGCATGGGTCAACAACTGTGCTCAGCTGCAGATATTCCAATACAAAAAGCATTGCATGAAAGCCAGCTGAGCTCAGGGCTCGTGTAACTACTATATTTAACCATTAAGAAGCAAAGGGGACGCATTAAATGAGATTGTAGGGCACTGCATAACAGCCATCAGTCCGATTGATTTAGAAGATGACATTTGAAGAGAAATTGCAGAAAATTGCAGGAAAAATAGTTTGTGATAACAGCTGATTTTAACTTTCCAATTTTTGACTGCGACCTCCATAGTGTAAAAAAACTAGATGGAATATTGGTTGTGAGATATATTGTGGAAAGTTTTTTTTATTTTTTAAGCACCAGATAAAAGTCCCAAATGAACGACTGGACGATACTTGATCTGCATTTAATGAACGAGACAGGGTAGGTGGCAGAAGTTTTTCTAGCGGAACACTTTGTATCCAGTAGTCTGCAGGCCATTAGTTTGAAAGTATCTAAGCAAAAAACAGGCCTTGTTCTTGGATTGCGATTTTAGATTGCACATATTTTAATCTTGCTGGTGTCAGAAACGATTTTGCAAGTGTCGACTGGGACAGGCCGTTTTCTGTCAAAGGTGTACGTGGTAGGTGGGAGTTCTTCAAAAGTAAAATTTTGAGAGAACAAAGTTTGTACGGACCTGTCACAATAAAGAGTAAACCTAACAGGTGTCGAGAACTTGGAATTTCAAGTGATATGGAGGCTGAAGTGAAGGAAAAACAGGAGATGAATTACAGGTGCAATGAGGTGCTTATCGAGTGCAGGGAATGCAAGAGAACAGTTTAGAAAGAGAGCAGAAGAGTCAAGAAAGGATGATTTTGCCCTAGTTCAATCGTAAGGAATGCTGCACGTAGTTTCAGAGCAAAAGGATTTCAAGAGAGATAATTAGACCACTGGAAGGTGAGAATTGGGCAATAGAGAATCCATTTGTGGTGCCAAAAGCGCTAATTTTTTTGCGTCTGTATTTATCTAGGAGTCGGATGCAGTTTATCGAGATAAAACAAAACAGAATCAACTTCCCGGACTCTATACAGATTACAAAGGTGGAGACGTTTGGATGAGCACATTAGAGTGGATAAATCACCCGAACCTGACAAGGTGTTCCATCGGACCTCGCGAAGGGAAAAACTTGCAGGAACCCTCGCAGAGGTATTTACATCATTCTTAAACAAGATAACTGGAGAGAAGCAAATGTTGTTCCGTTTGTTTAAGAAATGCTCTAAAAATAATCTATAATTTTATTCTCTTGTGAGCTGACATCATTAGTGGGAAAGTTATCGGAAGGTATTTTAATGGGCCGGATACATGAGTTTCTTTTTAGATATTGATTAACGATAGACCATATAGCTTCGTTTGTGGCAAATCGTGTCAAAGAAGTTACCAGGAATGTTGTTGAAGAAAAAATATAGGCTGCTGTCGACGTGGAATTTTGCAAGACATTTGACAGTTTCCCGCAATGTTGAGTCATTCTGCTATGAAAATGAGGTAGTAAATTTATGAGACATTTGCTTTGTGAAAGGAACCAGAGATTGGTAGCAGTTGGTTGCCTCTCTAACTGGATACCTGTGACAAGCGGAGAACTGCACAGACCGGTGCTGGTTCCTTTGCTGTTTACATCTGTATCAACGATCTGGATGACAATGTGCTAAATTGCATCAGGAAATTTGTGGATGCTGCCAAGACAGGGAGAATGATAGACAGAGAGGAATAGTATCATGGTGTGTGGTCGAATATAGAGCAGCTGGGAACAAATTGGTTAAGGGTAATACTGCCGTAAAGAAAGCTGTTGGCATATTATCCATCATAACTCAAAGTACATAATACAGGTGATAAAATGTCATCTTCAGGTTGGATAAGATATGGCTGAGGCCACATGAATTATTATGCAGTATGGTAAACTTCCTACAGGGAATATGTACGTAAATACATTGAAAAGGGTGCAGAGAAAATTTACAAGGACTTTGGCCCGACAGGTGGACCTGAGATACAAGGAAATCGATCATGAGTTTTGACTTCAATCCCTGATGCGTTGAAAATTAAAATGAGACTGCTTTCATTACTCTCTATATCTACACCCATCTTAATTTTATATACCTCTATCGCTTCTCTCTTCTATGCTCCAGGGAATAAAGTCCTAACCAATTCAACCTTTCTCAGTAGCTCAGTTTCTCAATCCCGGCAACATCCTTGTAAACCTTTTCTGCACTCTTTCAACCTTAGTAATATGCTTCCTGTAATTTGGTGACCAAAACTGCAAACAATACTCTAAACCTGGCCTTACCAATGCATTATACAACCTCACCATAACATGCCAACTCTCATACTCAATACTTTGAATTTTAAAGGCCTTTGAGATAAGGTCGGAAGCTCTCTTTACGATCCTGTTTATCTGTGACACCACTTTTAGGGAACTTTGTATCTGTATTCCACGATCCCTCTGTTCTACAGCACTCCTCAGTGCCCTACCATTTACCTTGTATTTTCTACTTTGGTTTGTCCTTCAAAAGTGCCATACCTCACACTGGTCTGTATTAAACTTCATCTGCCATTTTTCAGCCCATTTTTCCAGTTAGTCCAAATCCCTCTGCAAGCCTTGAAATCCTTCCTCACTCTCCAGTACACCTTCAATCTTTGTATCATCAGCAAAGGATACTTTAGATGTGTGGGTATGGAGGGCTATGCCGACTGAAGTAGGCAATTTAAATATCTCGGCCGAAGGGCCGGTTTCTGTGCTGTTCTATCCTAGGGGACCATGACTACCTGACCACTGATTCATAACACAGAATCAGGTTGATTATATCGAAATCCGAAATGACTATAGTTTGATTTATTCTCTGAGAATATTCTAACAGCGTGGATAATTTTGGAGGATCTCAGCAGGTTCCGCAACAACAACAAAACAAATAACATATAGAGGTTTCGTGCCGTCACACTTTAGTGCAACTGGAATGTGAGGGCTGTTTTTCTGTGAGAATCTGATCTAAGAGTCTGTCTACAAGCAGTCACATTCCTCAGAATAAGGAGTGTACGTTCTGTTAAAATGAAATCGAACTGGTTCGACTTTCCAATGTGACCAAAGTAATTTAAATTATGCTTAGCGACAGCTAAGATACCAGAGGATTTGAGTTCGCTTACGAAAGGCTCAGAGACTCAGCCAAGTAATTAGAAGCCAGTGCTCCTGACATCAGTGGTGGGAAAGTTATTTGAAAGACCGAATTTGTGAGAATTTCAATAAACAGAATGGATTGGGTATAACTTTGTGTATTCATGGCAATCTTATAGAGTGTTTCGAAGAGGTTACGAATAATACTATTCGGAACTTTGATGAAAGCAAGGCAGTGCACGTTGTTTATCTGTACTTTATCAAGAAATTCAACAAGTTGCCGCGTGGGAAGTTTGTCAACAAAATCCTCGTTATTCAAGATGAGGTGGTAAATTGGAGTGGACATTGAAATTGTGGGAGATGGTGGATAGTGCTATTGAATGGTTGCCTCCCTGACTAGAGGCCCGTGTATAGTGGAGTGCCAGAGGGATCGGTGTTGGATGCAGTGTTTGTTACCTATAGGAATGCTCTGGATGATAATGTAATTAATTGGATCTGTAGACTTGCCGATGACACTAAGATTGGAGGTGTAGCCAACAGCCAGGAAGTCCATCAGAACTTTCAGCAGGATCTGTACTAGGTAGGAAAATCTGCTAAAATTAGCAGAAGTAAAATTAATGCAGGAAAATGTAGGGTATTGCACTTCAGTTCGACCAACTAAGGTAGGTCTCACACATTAGAAAGTAGGGCAATGAGGTGTGCCGTAAAGCGAAGTGATTTAGGATTACAGGTTCAGAATTAATCGACATTTGCGGCATAGGTAGATAGGGTCGTAAGATAAGCTTTTGGCACACTGGCCTTCATAAGTCAAATTATTGAGTATAGGAGATGGGATGTTATGCTGAAGTCATATTACACATTGGCGTGGCCTAATTTGGAATATTGAGTGCCGTTTTGTTCACCTACCTACAGGAAACATGCAACTATGGTTAAAATAGTACAGTGAAATTTAAAAGGATTTTGGCGGTATTGGAGTACCTGGGTAAAACAGAAAGTTGGAATAGATTAGTTTTTTATTCCTTGGAAAGTATAAGATCTAAAGGAGATTTGATAGAGGTATACTAAATTGTGAGCGGTGTAGGTAGGGTAAATGGAATAGGGGAGTGGAGAGAGAGGTATCGATGAGGGCGAGAGAGGGGATTAAAGAGAGGGAAGAGAATGGAGCGAGAGGGAAAGAGAAATTATAGCGGGGTATGCAGCCGTTGAAAGAGGGGTGCAGGACGAGAGTTGGAGTGCGACAAGATAGTGTGAGGGGCTCGAGCAGGGAGCGAAAGCGACAGAGACGTGCAAGAGTGTGCTAACGAAGCTTACGGAGTGGCAGAGTCGGGGATATGGTATGCAGATGGAGAACACAAGTGTGATGACTGTTTTAATCATCTTCTCCCTCTCCTGCCCTTCTCTTTTCACACTGCACCTTACCTAGACTCTGACTGCTCTGCCCTCTCCACTCGCCGTGCCCCAGGACAAGGATGGTGATTATCGACGCTGACCAGTCCGAAGGCTTGGCCCTCAACACCAGTTTGTCCAGAAAGCCAGCCAGCTACTCATCTTCCCTTTGATGCGGCCTGGTTATGACACCTTTCCAGCTCTATGTCCTGTAAGGCTCAGTGCTCCATTCCATCCCGGGTGCCATTTTAAAACCACGCGTCACTTCTACCCTGCTAACCATTTTAAATTGGGATATCAATCCTTTTACGACTCCCATTTGTAATCAGGACACAATTCCTTCCCTGGTGATCATTTTCAATTAGTACGTCATTCCATCCCAGTCGGACATTTTAACGTAGGTGCAAGTCAGTGAAGAGAATACTTCAGAATGAAAGCAGAAGTGTCATCGAAGGCCTGCTGTTGCCTTAGCAGACAAGTTGGAGGAGAATCCTAACGGATGCTACAGGTACGTTCAGAGGAAAGTGATTTCAGGGTCAGAATGGATTCTCTGGAATATCACAATGAGAGTATAGCCAATCCATATCTGGAGACAAAACGGATGATTATTTTTTGTACATCTGTGTTTACTCAGCAAACAGAGACAGAGTCTATAGAAACACCGTTTTCACAGAATCTATACAGATTACAGAGAAGGATGTGTCTACTGTCCTCTGGAAAATTCCCTGGACCTGGAGAGTTGTTCACTAGGACACTACGGGAGAAAGAAGTTGCCGGATCCCTAGCAGAGATGTTTATATCATCCTTAGGCCAGAGGGCTGGATGATAGCCAATGCTGTTCAGCTGTTTAAGAGCGATTTAAAATAATCCCTGAAATTATAGGCCTCTGAGCTTGACATCAGTAGAGAGAAGGTTATTGGGAGGTATTCTAGCGGACCAGAAGTATGAGTGTTTGGATAGATAATGGCTGATTAAGGATACTCAGCAATTTTTCGTAAGTGGTAAGTCGTGTCAAGGAAGGTACCAGGAGTGTGGATGAGGGCACGGCAGTGGATGTTGTATACATGGATCTTAGCAAGGCATTTGACAAGGTCCTTCATGGAAGATTTGGTCTCTCGGCTTTGAGAATGAGGTAGTAAATTTGATGAGACCATTGGTTTGAGGATGAAGCCAGAAAGTGGTAACAGATGGTTGCCTCACTGATTGGAGACCTATGAGTAAGGGCGTACTGCAGGGATTTGGACATTTTAAACACTATGCGGAATAGATTTACCGAAATGCTACTTAATTAAGAGAAAAAAAAATATGAGGAAACGATAAGGGATCTCTGGTTTCTGCCTCTGAAGAGGACTATGATAAATTTCTTGATAGAAGACTATAAGGTAATAGGAGGTATTGAGAGATTGGACAGCCAGAGATGATCGAGGGCTTAAGTGGTTAATAGGAGACACGTGAGTGAAAGGAAAAAGTAAGGGGTTAAACGGAGAGAATGGTTTCGTTGATCTTGGAGTCGACTGCAAAGAAATGAAGGTACTAGTCGCTTTAGCGGGAAGGTTTACTAGGGCTGCTCGAGGTGGGTGGGCGGGGATGGTGGGAGGTGGGAGGGTAAAACTAGACATTGAAATGATGGGAACAAGACTACCGCGGAACAGAGAGTGGAGAGGTTGTGGAGACAGAAGCTGTGAAGACCTCAGACAAAATCAACAATTTAAATGTTGAGCATGGTTCGAATAATGTCCTCAGCTGCAAATTATACAATGTATTGTATGAACGGCGAAAGAGCCCAGGGCATGAATAAGCACGTCGAATCGCTATATTTTCGACGTTAGTGAGAGGGTTGGAGGAGGAGCAGGCCTGGCAGCGGAGTACTCCACCTCTCAGTTGTTTTAGATAAAGCGGATGGGGAAGCATTGAATGAGAAGAGGTGGCGTTAATAGTTAAGAAAGCTGTCACAGTCCCGTTGTGTCATAACGGGGGCGCTGGGAGCAGACGCAAAAGCAAGACACAGACACAGAAGTATCAGGAACAGGATTACGTATGCAAAGAAAACGGGGTAAGTGGGGAAGAAACGACGCTAGACGAGACTAAGATACAGGACCTAGTCTAGGACGAGACTAGGGAAACGGGATCAGGACAAGGAAAAAGGAACTTGGAACGTGGCTGGAACTCCGAGCAGGAGACTAGACAAGGACCCAGAACCTGGGTCTTGACTCGGGCTCGGACCCCGGAACTAGGCGAGGACATGACGTGGCTACAGAACAGGACGTGGAATTCCAGAACAGGACGTGGAACTCCTTCACAGGACGAGGCACATGGACAGTACGAGAACTCAAAGCCTTGACTTGGACAGGACGAGGTTCCCAACTCAACGATAGACAGTTCTTTATATTGACACAGCAAAGCTCCGGTTACGCTTCGGTGGTGGAACTTGACAAGGTTGCCGGGCAAGGCTCCGGGCAAGGCTTCAGGCAGAAGGTGAAAGGGAAGGGAAGGGAAGGGAACAGTCCAGCAACTGCAGCGGAACCCAGGAGCTGTTTATGTAGCATGCCAAAACCAGAATCATGTGCCTCAATTAAAGCACACAACAGGACAAGGGAAAACCGGATAACCTGGAATATGGATCGATGGAACGGACGGTGAAACTGAATGTGGACTTCACGGACCGGACCATGAGAGGTTGGAGTGGAAAACTAACCTAGTGACCCGCTCTATGTGGAATGGAGTAACAAGAAAGGTATGTCCATGTTGAAGGATCTTTGGCTTTGGAGAGATTGCGTTTGATGTTTATGTTACAGGTCATTAAGCAGTCCACAGTCCGAAGGAGTTAGAGAAATATACTTGAAACTAAGAAAACATAACTTAGTTATATAACGTGATTTTAAACTTCCAACTTTTATTTCAGACTCCCACAGTAAAAAAGGACAAGATGGTGTAGAGGTTGTCAAAAATCTACTGGAAATTTCTCATAAAGAAGTCGATAAATGTCCTGAACGATACCTTATCTGTATTTACAGAATGAGAGAGGGCAGGTGGCAGAAGTTCGTGCAGGGAAGATTTTGCATCTGGTCGTCCTAAGGACATCAGTTTCAAAGTAAATAGGCAATTAAAAAATGCGGTTGTGCTTTGCGATGCTTAGGTATTTTTCACTGTTGCTTCCCTTAGTGACCGAGCTATTCCCAAAATATGTCCACAATTCACTTAAGGGAGCTAAAGCAACATTTCCATGTTTTTTTTTTTTATGTGCTCACTGTTTATTAATTGAAGAGTATTTGTCGAATCTATTTTCTAGACGTTATTTGAAACTACAGTACCTCCCCGAGTTGGCGCAGTTGGCAATAAACTCCTCTGGGGCTCAGAAAATCCAATGAGGTTCCTGAATTGATGGACAAGTTGTAGGGATTCAGATTGGGGAGAAGCAACAGGTCAGATGGAGTCTAATGTAGGAAATGAGTTCACCCAGTTCTGTAGAAGAGGCAGAATTGGTGGAGGATTGAGGTGGTGAGGGAGGTGTTGAAATGAGGTAGCTACTGGGTGATAGCAAAGCTAAATGTATATAAACGAAGCTTTATCGGGTATACGAATGGTAATAACTTTCCTACGTTATTTAGGGCTTCACTGAGATTACATTGATTTTGGCACATTGGTCTTCATAAACTAATACTTTGAATACAGGAGATGGGAAACATGTTTGAACCTATATGAGGCATTTCTGAGGCCGAATTAGGAGCATCCTGTGCATCTTGGTCACCTACCTACAGGAAGTTTACAGTAACGAGAAGAGAGAAAAATTACTGGAAATTTGCCCAGAATGGAGGACATGAGCCATGAGGAAATTTTGAATAGGATCGGAATTTATTTTTTGGAAATCAGAACAATGAGGGACGATTTGATAGAGGTACATGCAAAGATGAGTGGTAGTTATAGGGTAAATGCAAATAGGTATTTGCATTGAGTTTTGGGGGGCTTACAATCAGAGCTCAAGTGTTAAGTGGGGAAGGTGAAAAGTTTAATGGGAACATGAAAGAAAACTTGTTCATACAGAGGGTTGTAAGATTGTAAAAATAGCTGCCTGAAGAAACGGTACAGGCCCGCATGTCCGACAGAATAGGGAGTGGCCTTTCTGCTGAAATTAACTCCACTCTCACTCTCATTCACCTGCGAACACTGTCTTTAACATTGCAATTAGCTACCTCTGCTGCAGGGAAAAGCGTTATAACTTTTAACCTTATAAAGAAAATTTCTCAGAGTGAGAATATGCATTTTCTTTTTCTTTTTAAAACTTTTTATTGACTAAGTATACAAAAAGGTAAGCCATATAGGCACTAATACACTGTTAGAATATAATAAAATTACAGGAAATATTAATACAAAAAAAATACAAACAATGTAATTTAAACATAATACCAAGGTAACATAACAGTATACTAATTTTTATATATATCAATAGAGAAAAGGAAAAAAAAACCCAAAAAAAAACCCACCGTGCAAATAACTAAAAGCAAAGCAAAGCAATGGGCTAACTTGCAACCAAATAGAGTTAAAAAACTTAAAATCACGTCCTCAATCCCGACCTCCATTAAAAACAGTAAAAAAAAAACAAGAAGGGTATATATTACATTAAATGAAAATATCGAATAAAAGATCTCCAAGTCTGTTCAAATTTAAATGAAGAGTCATAAAGATTGCTTCTAAGACCAATGGAAGACCGATGGAACCTTTAACAGTCTAAAGAAGGTTACCAGGGGCCAGAAGCTGCATAGTTATTTTTAACCCTAATCCAATCATCCGCAGTTGTTTTAAAACATTTTTTTTTTTGCCATTTGAAAAAATCAGACCGTATCATCCTTAACCTTTGCCACCTTTTAACTGATGTTGCTGTGCGGCTGAGAGTGCGATGGGGAGTGTTGGTGACGGGAAGGAAGAGGCAGAAGGAGAGTGTATGGGTGAGCATGGAGAGGGGATGGGGCACGGTGTGTGTGAAAGGTGCAGATAGGGAAGCTGAAGCTGGATGAATATGTGGGCAAGAAGAGGGATCGAGAGTGTGCAGAGTGGAGAGAGAGAGGAGAGGGGAGACATAAAGAGATATAGACAGTACAGACAGAGCGAAATTGTGAGAGAGGGGGAATAGGAGGTAGAGTGCACGGGTAAGTGAGAGGTATAGAGCGTAGGATGTGGGAAAGTCTCACAAATCAACCAAATAATTATAGGCCACGCTAATATTTTGAAACAACGACTTATATTTCGTCTTCGAAACAAAAGAGTGTAACAATATTTACAAATAAATGACTCCGAATTGCTTTTACATATACGAAAAACAAAATGGACCAGTGACTCGGAATGAAAAGCCGGCCCAATGTGATGACAAAAAATAAAGCCTGAACGTTTATCCCTGACCGCCGGGTCACCTGTGATATCAATCCACAAATAAGTACAAAAGTCCAGGGCGAATACAGTACCATCATGTTTCACTGTTATCTTATTCATTCGTTGGTAAATATCTCCTCTGAAATGTTTATCAGGTACAAGCAAGTCCCCATAACGTTCTGTTGAAAGGAAATCCGGTCCACATCACTTCAGACATATCCCCCTGTGCAGGGCGCATTAAATATCATTGATAACAGCACATTTGTG